>NC_056748.1:670303942-670423942 GCF_019279795.1 Protopterus annectens | reverse complement strand
GATATGAAGGAATTTGAGCAAGAGGGAATATATAAATATTTCTATACTGATGAAGGCTCAACAATAAAACAAAATAAAACAATAAAACACAAACAAATGAAAATAAAACTTAGTAACAAATATTTTAGAAGACTTAAATTAATCATGAAAATAGTGTTGACATCTAGGAACATAATTCAAGCTATAAAGCAATTTGTTCTTCCTGTCCTAACTTACAGTTTTGAGTGATTGACGGGCGCCAAAACGTGTTGAATAGATTAGATAGGAAAACAAGAAGGATGCTTCATGCTCACCAAATGATTTATAAAAAAAATCAGTGCATACCAAGATTATATATTCCCCATTCTGGAGGAGGTATGGGCCCTCCTTGAAACTGATTACATGTATAGATCTGCAATCATGGGACTGCACACATATCTGCTGCCCTAACAAGACCCAAACATAGTGAAAGTTTTGAAACATGAGGAGAATAAATCTAAGATGACTTCCCTGCTTAGTCTAACAGAAGCATATCGGCATCAAGCAGGAATGGAAATCAAACCAGAAGTAGATAAAAAAATAGACAGCAACTGAATATGCCAAAAACAAAAGAAAGACTATAAGGTGAAGGATCAGATGAGAAGGCAAGAAATGTGGAAAATGCATAAATATAGTTGCATGTATAGAAAACTTCTGGAAGAACCTCATGTTGATCTGGAGTGAATGCAGGAATGGTTAAGGGGAGGTGAATTCAAACCAAGAGCTGAAAGGTTAATATTGGTGGCCCAAGATAGTGGGCTATGTACATGCTGGTTTACAAAGTCCACTGAACTTGTGGGAGAAACAGACAAATGTAGGTTTTAAAAAACAGAATCGGAAACACTCGCACACCTCATTGCTGGTTGTGACATACTAATGGCAGAAGGACTGTATACTTGAAAGGCATAATAATGTGGCATAATAATGTGGCAAGACTGTTGCACTGGGGGACTGTGCAAACATTATGGTACTGAAGTGGTTGACAAACACTGGAAACATGAACCACAAAGTATCATAGAAAATGATGAAGTCTACATCACATGGGATAACCCATTACCAACAATTCAAGAGATAGATGCTAAAAAAACAGATATAATGGTCCATGAAAAGAAGACAGAAGTAGCAATGATCATTGAAATCACCACACCCGGTGACTACAGTGTCTTGTATACAGAGAGGCACAAAGTCATAAAATATCAGGAATTGCATGCAGAAATGAGAGCAATGTGGAAGAAAGATACCCGGACAGTTCCAATAGTAGTAGGAGTAACGGATCTTATATAAAAGCATCTACAAGTGTATTTAGATATGCTACCAATACATGTAACTCCAAACGAATTGCAGGAGGAGTCACTACTGGGCACATTGCAGGTGCTGCGTAGAGCACTTCTGGCAGACATCAAAGACTTAAACAATACTAATTTCATGAACTTGTATCATACTTAGGAATGGGAACCATTCCTGTCATGGTATTAGAAACCCAAAAGATTTGGAGAAATTAAAAAATGACAACTACTTTCCCTTCCATATTAAAAACATTTATACATAATACCCATCCCAAAAACCTCCCCATGAATGGAACTGTTGGATTACAGGACCATTTCTTATTTATGCCCACTAACAAAAATATTTAAAAAATGTCTATATATAAGCAACTGCTAAATCACATTAATAGGTCATGGTCTACTGTCTGATACTCAGCATTCCTTTGGAAATGCATTTAGCACCTTTAGGGCTCTTTTAATGAAAACAGGTGCTATTTACCATTTACTGCAATATGGATAAAAGGCTAATCACAAGAGAGGTATGTGTAATTATGACTCGGCTTTTCAAGAAAGTTAATGATAATATACTTCTCAATAATTTTAAATGACTGAAAATAAGGGATAATACCAAAATACGGCATGCCCCATTTGTCAGAACAGCTCCCTTTCACCTGTGAACATTCCTTAACACTAAATTCCCACAGGAATCAATACTGGAGCCCCTTGTTATTCTGTCTGATTTTCAGAGACCTTTAAGTAGAGCTACCAAATCTCAGTCAAGTTATGTATACAGATAATATACTTCCCTTACAATCCAGCAGAAATATCATTGGCCAGCAAAACAACTTCCAAGATGACTTCTCTCATTTATGCATCTTGTCATCCACCCAGAGGCTTCTGATCAACCCAAAGAAAATGAATATCTTCACTACTAAAAGACATTACATACTATACCACCCATTAGCACTGAAGGTAACAGAGGAAATACTATCTCTTATACCATAGAGTAGAACTACATAGGCCTAACTCCTAACCAGCTCCTTCCTTCTTAGCACATATTGAAAACATAACCAGTAGAAAACTTTCTCAACTAAAACTCTGTTACAAAATTTCTCTCCTCCTCTTCGCAAAGTCCAAGTAGCTACTGACAAAAAGTCTTATACCTAAATTAGAATACAACTTCAAATGTATTGTACTACACTTGACACAACATCCACATGATTTAAATGGTAGAGGACAAAATCCACATATTTATTCTCCTAACAGACCAATTAATCCATCAATGAAACACAATTTGGCTTACTGTGATTAATGGGACAACTTTTTTCCTAAAAAATATGTCTTTAAAGATCCTAAAACAAGGCTACTGCCCCATCTTAAAGTCACAACTACAACTATGAACTTCATAGATCTGAAAACTATTTCTCCTTTGCAAATTCAGAACAACGATAGAAGAAACAGCCTTCTCGAGCCTGGGACCTGCAAACCAAATCTCCTACCTACCAAAGCCAAAAAATAAGAAACAGTTAAAAAAACTTTAAAGACCAACTTAAAAATCACCTCATTGCAAAATCTATTTGCAAATGCTATTGAGAAAATGGTTAATAGTACTGTCATTAGTATGTTCTAATGCAATCACTGTTGGTATATATGTATATTCACTGCTGGTATAGTTTGTAAATTGCATTCTTTTTGTACTTTTACATACAGCATTTGCAAATATTATATGACTATACTCAATAAATTACATGTATGTACTCAAAAGCAATTGTTCTCTACACTATTTTCAAGATTTTGCCAGCATAACTTCATATCTGTTTAACTACTTATATAATCATTCTGCAACTTGACTGTCC
This sequence comes from Protopterus annectens, assembly GCF_019279795.1. NCBI lineage: Eukaryota > Metazoa > Chordata > Ceratodontiformes > Protopteridae > Protopterus > Protopterus annectens. Next base: position 670,420,803 of record NC_056748.1, on the reverse strand, counting down.
TGGTAGACCTTCAGAAATATACTGGTAAACAATGATGATTACTACATAATATAAGGGAGAAAATATACAAAATACAGAGGAAACAGCTGGCCTGTTCTGATGGACCTTAGAGATAGCACTAGTGAACACTGGTATTATAGAATAAAACAGGAAGCTATAGATGGATCAGATGTTTATCTTTTGTCTCTGAAACTCCTTGACTTAACAATTTTCTTGAACAGTGCTATCTGATATATGTTTTATAATGCTGACATTCAGGGGAAAATGTGGCCTGGACATAGCAGGCAGCAGGCACAAAGCAGTGAACCAGTCCTGGACATTCACTACATGCATACCTATGGGTAATTTAGAGGATTTCAAATTAGCTTAATTGCAGATTTCTGGAATGTGGAGGAAAATTGAATCATCTGATAAAATCTCTCAAACGCACAGGAAGGAATATGCACACAATGTACAGTAAACACCAAAACTGAGGAATAAATGTGGAAACCAAAGGCTATGAGGCAGCATTACTAACTACCCCACCATTGTGCCACTACCTTAATTCACTGACCATTCATAACATTAAACAATCTAAGAGAGTGATGACTTTAAAGACAGGAAGGTAAGAACATTTATAAATGGTTTACCTCAGCTACTGGCTTCTACAGGTTTAATCACATCTGCAGCTTGTTCTCACACATTCAGCTATGAAAACAGTTATCTTTGTTTATTACAGAAAGAACACGCTATAGTAAAAGTATATGGCTGGAGAAGAGAACAATTGCTGGGATATGCGCTCAACCATGACAAGTGTACATAAATTGATAGTAGAGATCTAACAGTGCAACCTGCTGCATATCATCTCAAAAGTTTTGTTTCTACTGTATAATAAACAGCAGAAAACTGCCTTCTAAGACGACATAAACTACACATCAGTTGTTGCTTTGTATTTTAATAACATGTGGAAGGATAGTGGTTGAAGTTTAAGAAAGAAAAAATGGCAGCAGAGGTACAAAGTTCATGCTAAGATTCATCTAATGAAAATGTGCATTAAGTATCCCTTTTATTTAAAAGGATCAATATCAGGGGTGTAAAATGGTTGGCAGCAGAAAGCTGTGGTGATTAACAATAGCTAGGAGAGATAAACTAAAAGGGAAAAAATAAAATTTGTAGATGAAGTCCAACAGATTATGTGAACTAAAATGCTACAAATTATATAGAGAGCCACTGAGAGTTTGTGAAGAATAAACAAATGATTAAACATGAAATACAGAAGAATCCTTAAAAGACCAAGAAAGCAATGGACCTACTAAGCTACAGCATCATATATGGTAATTTACAAAAGACCAATAAATCAATGAACCTACAAAGCTACAGCATAGTATATGGCAATTAAAAAAAAAGACCATTCAATGCAATGGAGAATATTGGAATTATATAATCAGAAGAACTTGTATTTATTTGGATTTGTTAAGTGTGTAGGTGGCATTTGTTAAGTGTGTAGGTGGCTAGTGACACCAACCCTTTTAAGCAATGACACAGGTTTTTAAATGACTAAGGTAAGTAAAATAGAGTCTTAGTGCCTTGACAAGTATCCCATAGGTAGTAATTAATAACAGAAGAACCTTTTCTTAAGGAGTTAACATTCTGTTGATAGCAATATTAAAAAGGTAATGATTAAGAACTGAAAGATCAATTCTACATAAAAAGCTGGTAGCTGCAAACCCAGCTTTCAAGTTCTACTGTGCAAGCCAAAAAATATGTGAATGTTTTAAGAGAAGGATGGGCAATGACAGGCAGTTAAGTAGAAATAAGTTTAGAAACTTTACCTGTATAGTTGTGACAGATTAAAACATTTTTGATTAGTGAATGCCTTATTTGAATATTTAAAATGATCTTAAAATGAAAATTGGATAATTGATAAATTGCTTGTGATTTTATAATGAGCACTGAAGAATTTATTACCAATTAATTGTTTTAGAACATGGGGAATCTCTGTTCACTGTTACTGTGGTTTAACAAGATGGACCAGCATATTGCCCCATGCACACCAGCAAAGGAAGAGAAAATGTGTGTGGCTGTGTTGCCACATTAAAAGTGTGGATATTCTAGACATGCAACAGATTCTCTTGGCTATCGCAGGTTTAAAGGTACATTGTTTGTATTTGTATAGATGCAATTCACTCATGCAACTGGTTATGCAGGGCAAAATAAAAAGGAGACAGAACCTACTATGATTTCTTTCTGAAGTTCATTTTAAATTCTGTCAACATAGCACAGTAAGTAGAATCAGCCAGTCATTCACTATATACAATTGAGGCTTATGCATTACTCACACAGACCGTTTGAAGCTGTCTACTTCCTGACTGGAAAGTTTGACCAATCAGAAGCTGATTCCCAGTGTTTTAAGCAACATCCATATTTGGTTGCATTACCTTTGTGAAATGCCATATGAAGCCAGTTACTGTGGTGTATGTAGAGGGATACAGACCTGACTATGACCCAGATGGTCTGAGTTCAAAGATGCTAGGAAAGGATTGGCTTACTATCCTCAAACAGAATGAGAGACACAGCAGGATGCATATAGCTGCAATCCACCAGATAAGTATCAGTATCAAAAAGCACATCCTGGGGGATGCTTTCAGCTCATTAAGCCATTGAATATTGGTAACCATCATTAGTGAGTGTGTGGAAGCATGCACTCAATGGGAGAAAGTGTTGAGGATCCTCATGGTGATGTAAAAAAGATTGTTCCCCTCCCCAGAGGTGGTAACTAGACCATATAATCATCTTCATTGCTGGGATTTTGTCAAGGGCTCATGAAGCCCTTAAGGCTGCCTGTATAGTACCCCTTTAGGTGACTCTTGTCCTGTATTGTACTGGGGTAATTTACAGGTTCATAGGATGATACTAGGCTACTGGCCCAGAGGCCCTTATAAGCATAGCCAAGAATTTCACTCATGCTCCCACAAAGTCAGCACCTGTTTTACCTGTCCAGCAGGATTTGTTAATATTTGGGAGCAAACGGGGAGAATCTAACTGGGGAGGTTTGACAGTTGGCTTGCATAGTGGGCAAAAAGCTCCTAGAAAAAATGTAAGATGGCACTATTCACATGTTTATGCACACATGTTGAGGAATCAATTAAGGATTTTGTATTGTTAGAAAAATTAATTAGGACACTAAAATGGTCAGCAAATCTGACATGTCTCTGACTGTAGCAATACATGTCAATGGGATATATGGCAGGTATTTAAATTGAAATGGCATGTCAGACTGGAAGGTCACATATATGGAGGCATATGGATCTCTTCTTAAATGGTAAATATACATAGCCACAAGTTGTACAATTATTTATGTCAAGAAGAAAAATGGAGCAAAGGGTTAAATAAAACTCCTGTCTTATTTACACTATCATTACAGACCATAATGTTCAAAAGACACTGTAAATTGACTAACAGTAAAACTCTTGCATTTCAATACACAAAAACATATTCCTTTGTAGGTAACAAATGAGTTGTTGGCACAAGCATTACAGAATGTCTGAATACTGCCGGTGGAATGAGTGTCAGATCAGAATGAAAGTCTTAGGAGAAGATTATAACCTACAAATAGTCTATAATATTCAGCACTGATGGTGTCAACAAACAGAGTCATAAACATAGGCTTTAACCAGTGTCCTTATTATGGATTTAATGTCTGACATTCATAAGAATAATTTGTGTCACCCATTAAGAATCCAAGAACTGTGGGCCCATGGGTTTCCATTAAACTGCAGGAAATTAAAAAAAAAATGCTAGGAGATGGCAATTATGAGGTAAGGTAAGAATTTTTCCTGAGACCCCACTCAGTAAAGAATTTGAGTCTCAGTAGAGAAGAGAAGGGAAAAAAAAAGTAAAAGAGTGAAGCCTGCAATTATACAAAGTCACTTAGGTTCTATAGACTGAATACGAAAAATTGATGCATTTTATAGCATGGCAAAAGTACTGTTTGCCAACGTAAGAAAAAGGCCCTGAAGCTCAGAGATTGCAGTGTCTGCTTGGATTGACAGAGACAAGAAAGGAATGATTCACTGTCGCTTATGAGCAGAAACCAGTGAAAGCTCACCAGCTTTTCAGCCTCAGGGGTATTGTGACTGAATGTGGGTAAAAGCTGTGCAAGAAAGATTTGCACTTGAGATTATCCCTTCATAAAAAGCAAGTCCGTTTCTCAATAAATAACTGTACGAGAGTAAGAATTAAAGATTTTTGCAACTGGTATTCTCAAACCACTGATAGAATAAGGCTAAATTTTTAACTTAGAATTCAGTAATTAGTAATAATTGTTTGCTGCTATGTTCATCTCAGTAATTCATAACATTTAGACTGTATATCCTTGGGTCATTTTACATAATCAGTAACTGCTATGTAAACATTTTGACTAGACTGAATATTAACACAAACTCTTATGTGCTTTTTCTGGGAATTATTTTTCAGATGAGGTCATGACAGAGGTTCAGATAAATGGCCCTAGCAAAGGGTAACAAAGCACAGCAGGATGCATACAGGAAGTACAAAAGTCGGTAGCAAACAATGAGAATATTTTTCTTCCCATTGATGTACACTGCACTTTAATGAGGTAAAACTCGGTGTCTGACAAATATTAGTACAGCTTCTGAACATTTTCAACTTTATGGTTGCCACTGTTTAACTGTTACAACCACAGTATCAATGTCATTTAAAACATAGCTCCCAACCACAAATAAAGTTAATGTTAAGTCACTTCCCCTATGTGGTCCTTCTGTATGAGCTACTTGTAAGAGATTCTACAACTTTTCTGTGAATGTAGGCTGTTGACACTTTCATAACATGTTGAATAATCTACTCCTGATGCTAGACATTTACCATTTGATACTGCACAGCATAAACTGCCTGGAAAGCAATTCCAATCAGCTTTATAGTCCAGATGTCACTATAAGGTTTATAAGGATGATGTAAGGAGCAATATATTTCAAGTAAGAGACTTGTGCACCTTCAATAACCCCAGTCTGCTTGGTCATGCATAAATGAAGAATGCTGCACAATGAACCATGCCCCTCTCACATCTACCATCTGACATCTTCTGGATAATGCTCTGTATAGTACTGCATCTTTCAGTTTAATTTCTCAAAGAGTATTGGGTTTTTAAAACTAAGACATGAATGGACACCATTCCTAACTTAGGGTACAATTTTGTTCAAGAAATGAATATTGTTTCAATATTTAATGTTAGCCAAGAGTGATCTTCTCAGCACCTACAATTGCCTCTTTCTGCAGTTCAAATGGCATTACATGTAATTTCATCTTTGTTAGTTCTGTTGCTCTTACTACTGTTGAAACTGTTTGGGTATCTGTCTTCTAAACCGCTGCCATTCCTGCTTCCAAATCCTGGTATTTTAAGAATCTGTGTCTCTTTGTATATAACACATTATAATAATTTGGTGTAGCTATTTTAATTATCAATGCCATTTTTGTCTTTTGGACTACTATGTCTGGTTTTCTTGTATCTATTTCTTGGACTGCTGATAATGGGTGATCCCATGTGATATAAACTTCATCTTTATCAATAATACCACGTGGTTCATTTTCCCCAGTGCTCACCTGTGATATAAATTTCATTGTTGCCAGTAATGTGTTGGGGTTAATGTTTCCAATGCTTCTCTGCTATATCAGTATCGATGGTGTTTACACAATCCCCAGTAAAACAGTTTTGCTATACTGTTGTGCCATTCACTCTACAGACCTTCAACCCTAAGAGTATTACACCCTGCAATGAAATGTGCAACTGTTTCCAGTTCTGTTTTACAGACCCGATATTTGTATGTTTATCCCTGTTTTTTGATGGGCACTGAGAACCACCATGTATGAATGTAAGCCCACTGTCTTGGTTTGCCATCAGTGGCCTGTTTTATATTTACCTCTCCTTAACCACTCTTATATCACATCCTAGTCATCATGAGGCTGTTCCTGAAGATCTCTTTGCTGCCACTATATCTGTGATCTTTCCAATTGTCTTTATATGTTTGGCATTACTGGTATAATACTCATAATTACTTTGTCATTAAATGCTTCTGCTAAACATAGCATATCTTTTTTATGCAGCCTATGTGCAGAGACCTGTTTTGTATTAAGTCTAGCTTCAATTTCCATGACAGACAGCAGAGCATGCAACTTTTGTTTTCATAGTATGGTACAACGCCCTTATTACAGGCTGCAGCATCACAGCACGACATCACACACAGTTTGATAGCCTGATTTCAGTAAATATGAAAACATAATAGTACATTTCATCTGCAGGTACAAATTTCACAAGGTCATTGTACTGCTTTGCTAAAGGCCACTTGCAGATGATAATTCTGCCAAGGGTAATAATAAAAGGAAAGAAGGTACCAAGCTATGGTCCTGAACAGTGACCACCAGTTTTCTGAGTAATGCTAAGATTGCCCATTTGTGCAGTCAAGTATGCTTTCAGAGGACACTGACAAGTACAAATGTATCCAGGGTCCATTTTGAAAAGTCATTTAATACAATTCCATTTTCGTCTGTTATAAAAGCAATGCATGATCATTTTTCTCTCTGTCATCTATCCCTCAAACAAACTAGTTGTTTTCACTATTTGAAGGTAAAAAATATCACAATTCAACATTATGAAATATTTGCTTTTAAGTATTATGAAACAGCACTCCAAGTCATTATGAAATGCCCTTATCTACATATTATCTAGTCCCCACTCAAGTGTTATAGATTGATCTTTCCTAGGCATAATTTTATGGTCACACTATGGCATTATGACAGTCACACATAGGTATTATGAAACTTTACACTTAGCAAGTATGAAATCGCTGCATAGGCAACATGAAATAGTTACTTCTAGGCATTATGATTATAAGATACTACATACTGAATTGCTCCTTCTCAGAATTGCAAGACTAACACTGTGAGTCTCAAATATGTGAGAAATGTATAATTCAAATAAACAAAGCACATTTTGCAGTCCTTTATTAAACTTTTAAAATAGTTTTAGTCCCCCCGTATTGAAGCATATGTTCCTACACCACTGCTTGAAAGCAGGGTGCAAACTCATAGATACCACTGCCTCGAGCTTAATGTACATTCTACCTGCTTTGGCCTTATAATCCACATGTGATGGCAGTAAAATATTACACATTATACAGTACTTTTTTTGTTCATGTCTGCGCTTGGAATGGAGCATTGTTTTATTTAGAAGATTTTATATATACACTGTTATGTACTTCTTGTACTTAGTTCTTATAAGTATAAAACAGTATGTCATTACAATACAAACAGCACTTACTATCCTGTATTTACTAATCAGCATGTTGATACTGGGGGGAGGGGGGTAAAGAGATGAATAATGTATCTTTATATACAGATTTTTTTTTACCTTTCTCTTTGCTCTTATTCATACTGTTTCTGTATACTCTAACATTTCTGATCAGACCATCTTTGTAGTATGCTATTTCCTCAAAATTATACTTGAACTTACTTTTTGCCTTTGTTTAGACACACTAAAGATTCATAGATATACACTCGGCTATTGACCAACAAGGCCTTTATAAGCTTAGCAATGCAAATTGTGTCTCCTTGTAACATGTGCGTCTTAATTATGGGGTAGTGTGTTTGTTAGGTGGAGTTAAAAGGAATCACAGGTGAATACTAAGCTATCTGTCTTGAAGGGCCACTTCAACCTAGCAAATAACCAGAGGTTAGAGTCAAATCCTGTACCTTTTGTCTAGGAGGTAAAGAACTTAACCAATATGCCAAACCTCAAAAGTCTACCTTTGAGGACCAATATGGCATCCACTTTTGTTAATGTTATACTACAGATCTCAGAAAATGAATCTTGGAATAGCTGCCAGTTTAATGAAATGCATCTATATACTGCTGTGTTATTTTCCTAATTTGGCAAAACAGAGTAAAAAAGTCAAGAAACTGTAAAGATTTTATTAATATTAATATTTTCAATGGTATCATGCACCTTAGGCTTGTCTACAAATGTTATGTCAATGAAATTAATTAGCTTAATCAGATAGAACAGAAAAAAAGGTAGAATTTGCCAAAAAGATGATAGTAATAACTTACATTGCATTATACTAACATGCATCCCTAAAACATAACGAAAACTGAAATCTAGTAGGAGTTTATTTGGAACAACAGATTTACTACATATTAGTCTATGTTTGGTAGTCAATGCAAAGGATTATCTAGGAAATATATAACTAGAGGTTATCCCACTCATTTCATGATAGAGGAAATAGCATATCATATTCATTTCTGGTACCAGAAAGCAGTATGCAAGCAAAATAATTTTCTTGTCTTTCTGCCAAATCTTTATGTGGTAATTTAGCCATAAGCAAGCGTCTTCATGAAATGACTGTGTATGTCCTTTCTTATAAAAGATTGTCTGGATTCAATAACTATTAGGGTTATTGTTCTAACAACTGAAGAATTTTAATGTGCCATGAAGCTGTTAAGTGTTAACAGAGAAGTTTTTTTTATTGACAGGTAAAGTTGTAATTTTACAAATTCCCTAGAACAAGGAAATGGAGCTAGTAGTAAACCAGCATTCGAAATGAATATTCCCTAAGGTACAGTAATTGTGGAACTTCTCTCTGTTGTGGTTTCCAAGGTGACAATCTACATTGTTATAATCACATCATACACAGAAATCATCCAGCACCAGGTTATGTGAACTGTAACTCTTGCAGCATTAGGTATAGTTGTAAATGATTTGCTCTTTTACAAAGGGTTTACTAAGAAAATCATATCTGGAGTTATATTCAGACATCAGTAAGTCATAAAAGAAGGCAATATGAGCAATGCTTTTCTACTATTCCTTAATCTGCAACAGTTTCAAAAAAAATTAATTTGTCTGCATCACATACCTGGCATTGCAGGGTGAAAACTTTCTTAGACTTTATGTCATATAACTAACACAGATTAATTTGTAGTGATAGTAATTAAGACATTTCAGGGCCCATGGTGGTGGTGCGGTGGTAGCATTGTCGCCTCAAAGTAAGACGCTGTCCGGTTCGATTCTCAGCTAGAGCGTCTTCTGCGTGGAGATATGCGTGAATGGGCATACCTTCATTGAAGGTTGTGCATCAGGGCTGGTAACTCGGCACGTAAAAATCAACTACCAATCATTAGTGGAACGGAGTTCCGCTGTGGCGACCCCTAACTGGGAAAAGCCGAAAGACAAAGACAGGAAGGACAACAGAGGAAGAACAGGTGACTTCATTATAAACTGCATGAGCCTGAGTGTCCCCCAAATAGAAGTATATGGAGTGAGTCTCTGAGGAGTGGAACTTTTATTATCCTTGCCTACTTAAGAACACAGGACCTCTTGTTGATCCTCACAGGCTGCTTTCACAGAGAACGGTCAGAGTTAAAAGGACACTCCTATCCTAGGTTAATAAGCATTTAGCCTTTCCCCACCATGAATATGAGGTGACAAGCAAGTATAAGGTATCATCTGATAGGGGTTTGGCACCCAGGTATTCACATGATAGAGGAAATAGCATATCATATGAGGCCCGCTCAAAGTCTGGCATTGGTCTAAATGGAAAATATATGTCTGTAAATGTCTCTATCATCTTTTTATCACTCCTTCTTTATTCTACGATAAAGGATTGTTAGAGTCTCCAGTGGATTGGAGCTGTTAAAGTAATACTTTTCAGGCAACATGGTTGGATATCATCTGGGAATGTCAAAAATTAAGCTTATTTTGGGAAGTTTTTTTGGATGAATGTTGATAAAAGATATTCCTTAACACATGATCAGAAAAAAAGACTGGTGACCCTGGGTCTTACTAAAGACCTACCCCCACACAGCCCCTTTTAGTTTATTTATTGGCTGCAAAAAATTCTGTAGCTCATCACTGGGAAGACATTAAGCCTTCCACAATAGCAGAATGTTGGTAAAATGCCAAAGACATTTATTTGAGGGAGTTAAACTTAGCAAAAAGATGTAATAATATCTTTCCAGCACAGGCAAAATGGGATCAATCCATAGCGCTCCTGGACTTTGATTGATAAATAAAGTATAATTTTATTTTATTTTTTACTTAATTGTTCTTTCTTGGGCAATTATACTATACCACCCTGTTCCATTCTCTGGGCTCAGGTCTCATACATGCAACTGCAGCCCTTTAGAACTTAAGGTGGACTACCTTTGAAGACCCACTTGTTTCATTCCACCACTTCTGTGAATCAACTCATACTTTTTTACATTTTTCATATGAATTTAGATTATTCCTTAAGTGTATATAATAATTGACAACTCAGTTTCATCTATTTCACTTAATACTTTTCTGTATGTACTCATCTATAATGGATATAAAATATTTCTAATGGATTTATTCTACTGAATATTATTTATTTGTATACATGCAATGTTTTATCTATTTTTATTTTACATAACCTTTAGATCGGCTATGTATTTTGATGTTCCTGCTCTGAGTATAAGTTTAAATGATGAAGAGTGCAGGCACATACAAATTTTGGTCCCACTGCTGGGCCCAAATGTTACTCTCCATCTCCTTTCGGCTTTTCCCATTAGGGGTCACCACAGATGAACAATCCACAGAACAATTGGCAGTGGAGTGTTATGGTGCCAAGTTACTGGCCGAGCTTATAACCTTTCAGAGAAGGCACACATACTCACATCAAGGGCCAGTTTAAAGTGTCCAATCCACCTGCAGCATGTCTTTGGATGTGGGAGTATCCCGGAGGAAACCCAAGCAACCCCAGGGAGGACATGCAGACTCTGCACAGAAGGCACCACAGCCAAGAACTGAACCAGAGAATGTCTTGCTGTGAGGCAGCAACACTAACTTCTGCACCACTACAGCCAGTATACAGACTTAACCTAAGCTAACAAGTTCTGTTTCACATGGGAAAAGATATAGGACTTAGCTACTCAATGTTGCATTGAAGCACTGACTCTTCGCTGAAGACTGTTGACTACCTATTACTATGTAGATTAGATGCAGTCATACACCATATGTTTGAATATGGTAAAATCAATACTGACACCCTAGCATGAGCCTCTAAAGTTGTTGCTAGGTATACATTCCCCATGCTTCTCCCACTATAAGAATTGACAAGTAACACTTTGACTCCTGGCTTATTGACAGGGTACTTACTATGCACCAGGAATATAAAGCCAGCTTATGAGCAGACTCTGCTGGATGTGATTTTAACTGATTTTTACCCTCTAATTCCCACAGTTTCCTCTGTCAGTAAGGAACTGACCCGGGACTGCACTTAGAAGCCTAGAACCATTTCCTCTGCTTTGCACCCTTCTCACAAATGCCACCTTCAGAAGAGTTGATGCTCTACTCAGACTTTTCTCTGACTCTTCTTGTCGGTAGCCAGGCTTCCCATCATGCTTTGTTCCATGACACTCTTAAGGATCATAAGCAGTGTTGATTTGGGCAATGGCTAGTGATATGAGAAAAGTAAGATCACTTAGAATATTTTAGCATGTAAAACATCGCACAAGAACATTCCTACAAATATGAACTCTATTAGCAGGGAATCAGACCTGTTGAGCATTAGGACTGAGTGTACCTCATAGTACAACATATGACACCAGGATGTGCATCAGACAAATGCTCTCATTAGATAAGCAATGGGAATAAAAAAAAAGTTTGAGCTATGTCAATCTGGAAATATCAGAAGAGGAAATCCTGACAATTACCTACAGCAACTGACACCTGCAATCAATACTTAAGAACTAAATTATGGCAGACTTTTTGCTTGGACATTTCCTGAGTCAGTCATTAGAAACCTAGCTTTATGACACAGCAAAAATAACACTAAAATTTAGCTAGTGTGTTCCTAGTAGCTTGCCTTATGTATTGAAATTTCTTCATTATGATGAATGCTATAAATATCAGTAAACTTAACAATCACTTCAATAAACAGAAGTCACCAGACTACAACTTTATTAACTTGCTAGGTTGCATTGCACTTGTCTTTATAATGATGGCAATACAAAAGTACAGAGCAGAATATTAACTATCTTAAAAGTGTTATTGTCATGACAGCATAAATACGTTTTTTTTCCTACAGCTGTTGGAGACATGTTTCTGCTTTTGTCAGTTTTCATGCATCATGAAAAGCCCTTCATTCCTCATACAAGTCTTTATTTCTAGGTTACTGCAGCTCACCCCCCTTTATGAGCTATATCAACACATGCTATATAATCATATAAAAACATGACATTTAATCAACCTTTAAACTCCAGGATCATGGCATTTTGATTAGTCAACTTTCAAAAACTTCAGCAGCAAACATGCATAAAATTGAAATTTACTTTCAATGAACTCAGACAATACCTGAGTTGTAATATATGTGTTTTTATTCAGAATATGCTACATCATTGTTCTGGCACAAACATTTACAACTTCTTTGAAGAAGTAAATTAGAGAAGATTTATCCCCTGTAGATGAACAAAATTAATTTTGCAGTTTTGTATATTCATTCATTCATTTCTGAGATTGTTACCAATGGGCCTAAGGCTGAACAGAATATCTCAGTGCATTGTAAATTCACTTTCTCTTTAACATATAGCATGTGATCTATAAACACAGCCACTGATCAAGAAAAAAAATATTACATTCATTTGTTGATCCCCTGTTTGACTTAATATGTTTCTATATACTTTTAGAAGTTGCAAAGAAAACAAGTTAGGCCACTTATAACTAGCACCCTGCATTTTGGGAAAAAAAATGCATAGCCATAAAAGTAAACTCAAGCTGTCTACAGAAGACAAGCAAATCAATTGGAAATATAAATCCATAAATAGAGAAGAATTTATTCTGGATAATGTTGTATCATGATAACCTATTCTGAATGCTTAACTAAAGATGTGTCAAAAGCTCACAAACACTAGATATACTATCTATGGCTATTGCATAATAATATCTGTATCTAGGGGAAAAGAAAGAACTCACAGTAAGGGACAGACTATCCAGGCAGGCTCACTGATCCATGCCTTTCTGATAGCAGCAATGCTCTCTTGTTCCGTTTGAATTGCAAAGGGAAAGGATATCTTTGTAATGCAGAAAGGAAAGTGAATGTATTTGCTGGATAAATGTGATGATCTGTCCTTTGGCCTCTTTATCCCATTCCTGTACACCAGAATTGTCTGTGGTTTGCCCTGTATATGATACAGTATCATAAATGACAGCTGGAAATGGAAATTACTCCGAATGCCATAAGCTAAGGGTTCTGTAAAATGAAAGAGAAGGCATGATAGAAGTATTATTTATTTGCATCAAATTCAGGGATTGTAAAAATATGAGTGGGCATGGCATACTGTATAAACTGCCGTACAACAGTTGGTCAGGGGTACTGGTTAAGAGAAAAAAAAAACATGATAAAACCCCAAACCCAGTCAGCCTGACAGACTTTTAACCTTCATGCCACTTGAAAGTGTTGAAAAAGAAATGTATATTTAATCTGACATAAGTACTCCGTAAGTGCATACACTGATTACTGGAAAGTGCTAATGATTTTTCCAAAAACAGCATACTGATAATGTGTAGGCATGTTAGTGTTGCAGGACCACATAAATACAAACATTCCTATACGTCCATGTTTTGTTTATGTATACATAGTAGTTTTACCCTGTGAGCTTCATACTTTATTTTAGTAAGAATCACTGGGATGAAGAAGAATCACAACATCCTGTGAGTCACAAGGTCACTTCCAAAGCCTGGGAAAATAGCACTATAAGGATTTCAAAAGACATTTTATTTTAAAAAACAAATATGTGGGTGTGGAATGAGTGCATCTGCCTGGACAATTAGATGACAAAAATATGAAGAAGTGCTAGACTGTATATAAGTAAGTGCAACTTTTATCTCATTTCAACAATGCAATTAGACTGGAAGACATTACCATACTGTGTCTCTACAACACACAATACAATATTAGAAAATATTCTTGTTATTCGTCAGTGGCACTCTTTTGGACATGTATGTCATGGTAAAACATATGCCAGGAGTGTAATAGTTTTTTTAAGTATTTTACTAAATATTATCTTCTCAAAAATAACACAAATCATAAACAGTGTAGGAAGTAAGCTTTCATTTATAATGCTACATATCTCTACTGTACTGCTTGGCAAATTTTCTAGTTGTAGATGGTCCCAGTGATCCTTTTCCAAATCATCCTTCTCCAGTATGAAAAAAACATAAGCAGACTATTACTTATTTCATGTATTTTATTTATCTCTCTGTGTATACATATATATCTATATCTATATATATCTATATATATATATATATATATATATATATATATATATATATATATATATATATATATATATATATATATATATATATATATATATATATATATATATATATATATATATATATATATATATATATATATATATATATATATATATATATATATATATATATATATATATATACACACACACACACACACACACACACACACACACACACACACACACATATGTAAGGCTGCTAACTCTGTCCAGGCTAACTGAAATACACTGAGATATATCATGAAATTATAAAGCAACACATTCCATTTCTTTTGGTGTCGATCTGTCCTTACTTTTCAAATCACTTGACAGCTTTGAAGAACAATCTCAAGGGATTATTTTTTTTATTCAGAATCTGGATGTCTTGGATCCCATGCTGGAACTTCCAGATCTTGTCCCTAGGAAGGAGGCATCATTTTTGGCATGACCATGGAACAATCATTTGGTGCCATGATTGGCCCTTCTTTGAGACACAAAAATAAAAAGTTAAGCAAACAGCCTTTGTCTTCACAGCAGGCTAGCAATTTGCCGCAGCTGCAGGTAGACTCTGCAGTGGCCATCAGTTGTACCTCAGACCATTCACCTTTTACCTGGGATGTCACACTTACACCCACTATGGACCAGGGCTTAGCCACTTCCTTTGCAACTGCTGTGGTCCCCTCAGTTGGTAAGGGAGAGAAAATCTTGTTGGTCCTGGAGAAGGAACAGGTAAAGCGTCTCTGTTTAGTCAGAATACCACTGTCAGTTCTATTTTACTGTCAAAAAGAAACAGGAAACTAAACATGTATCTAGTACCACTCAAGTTTCCTTAGATAGGAGTAGTTTATTGGTTCTGGCTCAAGGTTTAATTCAAGCTATTGATCCTTCTTGTAAAGTAGGTTCTTGTAAAAGAAAGAGGGATGCCACTTTTCCTGAAGAGATGCAACATTCTAAATCCAGAGAGGAGGATGAAGGAACACACATGAGGTTTTCTCCTCAGATTTCTGATTCAGAGGAGAGCTCAGTTTCTGACTCTCCCTATGTGGAACTATCTTTCTCTGGGACTATTACTATAATGTGCCAGTGTTTTTAGTGGGAAAACATTGATGTTTCTCAGTTCCTAAGAAAATACTATGAGCTGTTACAGATGGAATTTCCAGAACTTTCATCCATTCCGCCAGTTCTGTCAGTTGTGGAGGATATGTGTGCTACTGCCTGCAGTTTTCTTGACAGTCATTCAGCTGCCACTAAAAAGACAGACAGGATGTATAAAGATGCTCAGTCTTTTAAGATTTTATACACCGTTTCCAAAAGTGATCTAGCAGCTTTAGCTCTCGTTAATCTTTCTGCTGCTAAACACTTAGTTATTTCCAGGCGTACTACTTCTGATATGGATGGGATGATCATTGACTAGTAAAGGAAAAACATGTAGGCTTTAGCAACTTTGACTTTTAGAATTTTGAATTGTCTGGCTCATATGTTAAGGTTTGTCCTGACTAATTTTGAAAACATGAGGAATGCTTTGTCTGCAGTTTCCATCTCTCAGAAAAAAAATCTGCTTTAAATAATTTATTTCACATTGTGTGTACGACTCTAATACGTCTTCCAGGACTATGGTCACTGGCACTGTTTGCATGGCTGTGTTCTCAGAACAGCCTAGATGATGATAAAAATGAGATTTTAAATTCACCTTTTGGATAGAGATTTAGTTTTCGGCCCATATGCTGCAGAGGTGATCAAAAAGTGAGATGAAAGTGTTAGCACTTTAACATTTTTTAGACCTCCTTTTTCCAAATTTTCTGAGGGTTTCTCTAATTCCTCACCCAGTTTTGGTATGAAACAAAACAAACAGTCGCAGCAAAATGAAGATGAATAGACATTTTAAAAGAAATGGCAAGGGAATTCCAAAAAGAACTCTGGAAACTCCCAAAACCAAGGATAGTGCAATATGCCAGGATGACTATTTCAGAGACTTTGTTATCCACCTCCTACACTTGCAGACCCTTTTTTCTTTCCAAAAGTCTGAATCTGTACTTTTCGCTTTGGAAACAGTTTCAGAGAAATGGGTTCTGAAGATCATTCCTTAAGGTTGCAGATGGCAATAGGAAGAAATCCTTCCTTTCCAGAGGTTATTCTTCATCCTTCAGACAAGACTCTTGTTTCCAACTGTCGTTCATCACATACTGCCCCAGGGTGTGAAAGAACCACTCAAGGATGTTTTTAATGCCAAAGAAATAAAATGCTTGGAGACCAATTTTGCTTCTTCTTTTTTTCCTGAATCCGTTTGTGAGACTGTCCAAATTCAGTATGATGTCACTTCACATCCTGTTACCTCTTCTTCCTCGTCCATGTTTCCTGGTAACACTAAATTAAATGATGCTTATCAATACATTTCTATTCATCCAGACTTCAGGCATTTCTTAAGGTTTTGTGTGTCTGGATCACAGTTCTCTGCCTTAGCCTTTGGTCTATTCACTACACTAAGAGCGTTCACAAGGTGTCTAGATTCAGTTATAGCTCATTGTAGGTTACAGGGTATCCACATTTTCCATATTTAGAGGATTTACTTATCTTTGCCAAGTTTTTTTCAGAGTGTCAGGAATGTACCTCTTGGATGAGACATCTCTTATACAAGCTGGGATTCTAAGGGAGCATTCAAAAGTTTTTCTTGACATCTTCTCACAGGATTGTGTTTGTGGGATGTCAACTAGACACCACAATTCAAAGATATTTTCTTCCACAGGAAAAATAGATCTATATTGAAATCTGTTTCGAGGATTGTTCACATAGATTTTGGTCACTGTGAGGGAAAACCTCAGGATATTGTGTGTTATGGCTTTTATGATTGTCTTGATACCGCTTGGCAAGACTCCACGTGAGAAGGGTACAGGAGTGTCTGAAATCTGTGGTCCCAGCACCAACACCCCTTGTCATTTCAGATCCCACTGCTGAGATTTATTAGAAGAGAAATCACTTGGTGGAAACAACAGATACTCCTAAATCCTGGTCTCCTCTTCTCTCTTTCTGCTCCAAAGAAGTCACTCACCACAGATGCCTCAGACTTTGATTGGGGAGCAGACTCAGGAAGGATAAAAATGCAAGCTGTGTGGGACACCAAGGATAGGTGCAAGCATATAAATATAAAAGAGATTCTTGCATTGATCAGTGCATCAGCTCCCTAAATCATCTTTGGTCCCTGGGTCCTCTTCAAATTGATACAGACAATACCACAGACATGTGGTACATCAACAAGCAAGAGGGAATGAAGTAGTACTCCCTCTGCAGACTAGCCATGCTAGCTTAAGATATAGCTTCTCTGAACAATCTCACATTTCAGGCATCTTATATTCCAACAGAACAAAACTTTATGGCAGACAAGCTGATCAGGACAAGGGCAGACCCTCTTATAGATCAGTGGGGAGGTCTTCAGAGAGACCTCTTTGACTCTTCTTTCAGCAATCATTTGGCAGGATTCTGCATCAGGACTCCATGCAAGAAGGACTGGAGGACTTTTCCTTTCTTCAGACATGAGTGTTCTTGTACATTTTTCTGCCCTTTCCACAAATATCCAGAGTACTTCTGAAGATTCAGAAAAAATCCCCCAAGATTATTACAGTAACTCCCTTCTGGCCCAGGCAACTATGGTTCTTCTTGGTTTTGGAAATGGCCAGGGACAATTACTACAAACTTTCTATCAAACTGGATCTACACACACAAGAAAATTTGTGTCTGATACACCCCTACACTAATCAGCTTAAAATGGCAACCTGGATGACAGAGTCTTAATTCCTTTTTGGCACCTGTTTAATGAGGATGCACAGTAAATAGTTATGGAGACAAGATAACCTGCTACTTCAAAATCAAACTATAGCAAATGCAAAAGGTTTCCAGTTGGTGGCAAAAACATAACCAGCATCCATTCAGGGTTAGTTGTTGTTTGGTTTTACAATATTTCTGTGAGTTATTATCCTGTGGCCTTTCTTATTCTTCTATCAAGGTTCATTCATTGGCCAGTTCAGCATGTTTGCCTAAGGTTCCTGTTCTTTTAATGCATTCTAAGGTTAAAATGCTTGTGAAAGGTGTATTGAATAAGAGACCTCGAAGAAAACTGGTGGCCCCTCCCTTAGATCTTAATTTTGTGTTAAAGAAGCTAACACTTGCTCCATTAGAAACAACTAACCTGCTTGACTTGATATTCTTAACATGGAAAACAGTTTTACTGATTGCTCTGACCACTGCAAGAAGGGTATCTGAGATGCAAGCTCTTATGGTGAGTCAACTCTACCTCATTTTCCACAAGGACAGGGTTTGAGAACTAATCCTTTTATACCTAAAGTGGTACCCAAGTTTACATTAAGCCAAACTATCCACCCCCTCCCATTTTCTTTCCTGAAACCAAAAATGGGGGAGAAAGGATAATCCATACTTTGGATGTCCACACATAATTCAGGTACTCTCTTCACAGAACTTAATTTTGCAGATATTTGAATAATTTTTTCATTTCTTGTAAAGGTAAGAAGGGACATCCTGTGTCAAAATACACCATTTCCAAATGCTTGTCTATGGCGACTACATTTTGTTATACTCACCACAACAAAACTATTCTAGACAAGGGCAAGATACACTTGACCTGGGCCTTGGCTTCATCTATGTTTTTTGGAAAGGGCTGGATTCTAGAAGTACTGTAGAAGCTGCAGATCAGTCCTCTGTACAAACTTTTACATAGCACTATAAGCTTGATTCCTTCTCTAGATCTAGATCAGGCTTTGGAAGGACCATTTGCCAGGGACTCCTGAACTCTTCTGCTACTTACCAAACGTAGTTAGATACGGTAATCAATCCATATAGCTAAGGCTACTTCTGCAGTGATCAGTATTACAAGCATAGCATGGTTGTATAAGTAAACTTACCATACCAGTAGATGTTTGAATGAACAGTGCTACTCCCTTACTCAATTCCCCTTGTTTTTGGTGTGTTGTTGATGCTAGGGTGTGTACATTTTGTTTTGTTGTTACTAGCATTATTATTCATGGCTCAGCCTCTCTCTCTTAGTTGACTTGAATGCTCAAGCTACCTGATAGTTTGGGCATGTAGAAGGTGCAATGAACCTTGGAAAGCCATCCGGTGTAATATCCTTGGCAGGATATAACCCAAATAACCCATATAGCTAAGGCTACTACAGCAGTGATCATTTAACCTTTATTTTTGTGGTAAGTGTACTTAAACATCTGTACTTTACTTGTTGGACCTCTTATGGTGATGCGATATTGTTCTATCATATGATATTCTTTATGGTTTAGTTGCCATTGTAGGAAATCCTATTATTATCAGCCATCTTGAAGACAAGGTTTACCTTGAATAAAGCTTTACTTCTTTTGATTGCTGTAGTATGTTATTTTTGGATGGAAATTATGTTGTAGAGGTGTCAGTAGGTGGCTTAGTGTTTGAAAAATTTGCACACTATTTTTGGGGGGGGGGTTAGTAATTTGCTGATTTTGTAGCCCCTTCCATTAGGTAAGATAATCTTTTAGGGCTCTGTGCTGTTTTTGTCCAAAAAGTTCACTCCACAAAAAAATTGGAATTTGTGATTTCATTAATATTGCAACTCCTGCACATTCACTTTTAGAGTATACAGAATAGGGCTAACATACAAACCTTACCCTTGATTGTTTAATTTGTTCTTTTGATAAGAGTCAGGCTTCCAGAGACATAATTAAATTGGAAGTAAGCAGTTTAATCCAATCATGTAAGTGAGCTCATTTAATGGGACTCAACTCACCTATGTATTCATCATACCTCTCAACCTCTTAGAGCAAGAAATTTGGACAAAACCATAAATAAAGGAGGAACAAGGGACCCAAAATAGGGACACTTTTTAAAAATTGCTCTTACAGACTTAGAATGTTGATAGAATAACAGGTTTTGCATTAGTATGAATTTTCTCAAGGGTATGAAGTCTGAAACTCAACGTCTGTCATTTTCTGACTTCAGCCTTCAGTGATTAGCCAGAAGACCACAATTTTATGAGAATCAGACCAAAAATATGAGGTAAAAATCTGGACATTCTGTGAAAATCTATACAGTTGAGAGGTATGGTATAGACAGACATGTCATTTACTCAATTCCTGGATCACTCTGAAACTTTGATCCTGCAACATAACATAGTTTTCCACCACAGCAGAAAAATGATATTTTACATACAAACAAATCTCTCAACTGTACCAGACACTTAATCTGCTATTGTAGCATGCAGCTTACCCTCATGTCTGTCTCACACAGCAATCATCACACTTGCCTTCATCACCCCTCCACTCTACCCTTTTCTTGTTTATAATTACCTACCTTTAGAAAAATAACTCATCAAAATCACTTATCATGCATCTTAATGTTAAGAAAAAAACTCTTGATCAAATTAGAAGGAACAAAAGGATGGAAAAACAAATGTAAATGCAATCCTGGTATAATATCTGTAGATGAAATCTGACTAAGGAAGACAGTTTACTTTTCACAGTATCTATCCATTCAGTATTCGACACACACCAACAGCGAAAAGGAGACGAAAGGAGAAAACATCATTTTATTTTACAGCATAGGAGTCATCTAATCCTTAAAGGCTCATAGGCAAAGGTATCCTACTATGTAATAGCAAAGCCTGTACTAAGTAATCATATACTTTCCGTTGCAGCTTTTTTATCAAATGTTAAAGTGTCCTTGAGCACTTTCACCTTAAATCTATGAAAAATGTGATTTTTGTAGGTGACTTCAACCTGTACTAGTTTCATTTATGTATATCAATTTAAAACAACTGTCCAGCAATTATAATCTCTCTCAAATAATTATTGCCTTTCCCCTCCTTAACCCTCCACCATTCGGAAGTAACTTTCTTTATCTACTGTTTACGAATTCCCCACATAAATGGGTTTCTACCCAAGTGCTCCCTATACTCATGCTGATCCCTATCCATTTATCTTGTACTGGTCTTTCAAGACTAACAGACAAATCCCTCTTACTTGTAACTGCAAATAATTCCTATATAATAAAAAAAGCTCACTTATGCCTGAGATGCAACATATAAACTGGATCCCTCTTTACAATATACCTGAGTGCGAACAAGCTCTACAACTATTGTACACTCTGCATCTTCCTATACTGGAGTCTTTTTTCTCAGTGATTAAAATATGCATTTTTTGCATTCACTGTCCCTAACGTACAATGGATATGAAAAAGAAAATGAAGCTTAAGGATAAAGCGGGAAACCTTTCATAGTTGTCCAGTAACTGTTCTCCATGCTCATATTATATCAAGCAGAGAAAGGACACTAGAAACAACACTTAAGAAGTTAAATCTATTTATTGTACAAAATGACAACTACTCCCTACTGGCTGCTGCACATCTCCCTGATCAAAAAACTCAGACCTTCCACAGATTAGTCTTCTATAAATATCAACAACTCAGGCAATTTAACTCTTATCTCTTAACCTCACTGCTGAAGAATTATTTTTCCATAGCAGTTTTTCAGCCTGCATTCATTCCACATCAGTATGCTACACTCACCCAACAAGTTATTCAAGCCCCCCCCATTAGCTTCCTTTCCTTTCAAGTTTAGTACATCCTTAGCAAATGCAGTTTGTGAGGTCCTTCTTAAAATCATAGATATTCCCCTTATTTTTAATCACCATCATTCTAAGTTTTTAAAGCAACTCTTTCTTTCATTTGTCATCCGAAAACCTTTATATTCTGCTTCTGTCTTTGTTTTCCACACAGGTGGAGGCTGCTCTCACTCTAATGCATAAAACAATCAGTCCCACCTCACCTGAACACTTCTGTACTTTATCTCCTTCTTAATAGTCAGTAACATAGATGAAATGTTCATGAATCTGTGATTGAGGGGAAGTAGATAAAGGGAAAAGAAATACCTCCAACAGGCAAACACTGGATACTTCTTTCAAAGAACACTCCTTAATAAAGAAAAATTAACAAAGAAGATCCAGAGCTAAGGCTGTGACACAGAACTGATTTAATACACAGTAATACACAGTAAGCGCTTTCAAACAAAAGTTCTTCTTCAGACTGATAAAAACAGAACCATAAAACAATGTATTTAAATAATTATACAACCAATCAAAACATCTAAACAATCATCTATGCAAATCTCTAGATTTCAAGATGGGCTTTAAAGAGACCTTGTCATTTAAACCTGGTTTCCTATCAGAAGAGAACTTGAGAATCCAATATAATTCCCTTTCTTCCATAAAGTTACTAAAATCACCACCTCGTGGTCGTTTATGTACTATCTCTACAACTTTAAACTTAAAATTGTGTGAGGAGCCTCACTCTAGCACATGTTTAGCAAGAGCATTAGCCAAATCAGCCTTTTTTATGGCATACTTATGCTCACGAATTCTCTCATAAAACATTCTATTGGTTTTACCCAAATAAAAACTATCACATGCTAGACATATTGCTAAATAAATGATATTTCTAGTTTTACAGTGTGCGTGAAACTTAAAAATAAACTCTTGCTTGGAAATAGGATGTATAAAAACATTGGGCATTTCTTTAAATGGACAATACTTACAATTCCCACCAGGAAAAGTGCCAGGGGTCTGATGCTCACCAAAAGCATCACTTTGACAGTGTTTGTAATCTCTATAACAGAGCCTTCTTTTTAACGATCTTTTATTTTTATAGGTATAAAGGGGTTTAACACACACAATATCCTTAATCTTATCATCCATAGCAAGGATACTCCAGTTTGTATCTATCACTCGTCTTATCTGCCTAAAATCACTTGAATATGGCAAAACTAAAGGCACGTGCTCATTGATCTTTCTAGTTGCATGTGACGATACCTCAACTGCCCTCTCAGAGGAATAGGGAGAAGCTACAGTGGACCTCAGATTCTTAACTTCCTCAGTCATGGCTATGATCTTGTTTTTTATTGTAGCCTCTAGAGGCAAAATCACAGGAGAGTCTTTCAAGATCAGTATTGAAACCTTCTTCAGTATTATTTAAACGAGAGATTCTCATCCCCTGAGTTTTCATAACATTCCTATACACATGGGAAGGATGCATACTATCACGCTTAAGAACAGTATTTCTCCTGCAAACCTTCCTGTACAGCCTAGTGACAAAAGTTCCCATTGTGTTCCTTTGCACTTGCACATCTAAAAACATCACTTCTGTAGAAGATGTCTGACATGTAAATTTTAAGAAAGAAGTAGTAGTATTTAAATAATCAACAAATGCTGATAGCTGTGACTCATTGCCTTCCCAAAGCAAGATCACATCACCAACAAATCTCCTATAAAACAGCAACAAAGACTTGTATACACTGTTAAATACATATTCTTCTTCCCACTGAGCCAGCACCATGTTAGCGTAGCTATTGGTACATGAAGTGCACATAGCTATGCCAACTTTCTGTAGATAGTAACTATCCTGAAACATAAAAATATTATTCTCCAATACAACTTCGAGAAAAAGGAATATAAGATCAGTCTATTAACACCAAAATTAGTGTGTATAGTCAAGAAGGACTTTATCATACGGATGCCTTCCAAATTAGGTATACAAGTGAACAAAGACTCAACGTCCAATGTAACTAATAGACAATTGCTCAAATTGGTATCATTCCCCTGCACAAACTGATAAAAGTCCTTCAAGAACTGCTGTCTATCATTAAGCACTGTTCTAACATTATTCAACAAAGGACTGCTCATCAATATATATCGAAAAGGGTTCAATCACCGATTTACTACCTGAAACTATTGGCCTAGAGGGAGGTAGAACTGAATCTCTGTGGACCTTTGGAAGGCCCTGAAACATTGGTATAACGGGATATTCAATGCTTAAATAATGTGCAAATGGCTCATTAATTGAAAAAAATTCAAGGCAATCACAAATAGTAAAGAAAATAGAGCATTGTATATCCCATATATAATCAATATCAACTTTTTCATAGACAGTTGAATCACTAAGCATTAGCAAAATAGAATTTACATAAAAATCATAGTCTAAAACAACAGTTGCTCCAACTTTATCAGCATTCTTAATAACAATACTTTCATCTTTTTGTAAGACTAGCAAGGCAAGTCTTTCTTTCTTACTCAAATTGTGAAAATTGTGCCCTTTTATATTGCTGACAGAACAAGAAGGTGAATACAAAAGTAAATAAAACAACTCTTGTTCACATTTCTTACCAAATACTTCAAGAGTTGAGTCTATAGGGCCTTGAAACATACTCTGTCTTTTAATGTTCTTACCAGTAGTGGCAACAGCATTGCTTTTAAAGTATAGCTTCAAAGCTGCGTTCCTAATGAACAATCTTAAATTTATCAAAACTTTGGACTGACCTCTCAGCAGGCACAAAAGTCAAGCCCCTTTCTAGCAATGAAATTTCAGCAAAAAACAGTACCTTTTTTGGAGAGATTCATAATCAAGGACCCTCTGCCGTTTTCCACAGTCGCTTCAGCATCTGGCCTGGAATCTCATCAAAATGCATGAAGCTAGACTAAAAACCGAAAAAGTTGGCTCGTGATTAGTGACTTTTCATCTGGTAATGTCTTTACATGGTCTCGCTCTAATGAACTTAGAGACAGTGATATTTTCACTATACAGAGAACACCAGTTGTTGAACAAATAGCACCATCTAATGGTACTTTGAATCCCATGTCTACTGCCTCAGCCAATGATCAGGCTTCAACATCATCCCACAGACCTACTGTACAGGAAGATAAAGCTGATGGAAGATCTGTTTTACAGCAGCAAGACGTGAGAAGGAAAACTGCTTCTTCGCATCAGGTTTTTGGGAGTCTACAGTTCCCTTTACTGATAAAACAAATGAAGCAGACAGAACAAAACAGGGGAAGGAGTTTGAGCAGAGGCAGAAAAGGGGGTCATCAGCATTTTGATGAGATACCAGGCCAGACGCTGAAGCAAATATGGAAAACGACGGAGGGTCCTTGATTATGTATCCCTCCAAAAAGGTACTGTCTTTTGCTGAAATTCATTGATAGAAAGGGGCTTGACTTTTGTGCCTGCTGAGAGGTCAGACCTCTTTGAAGTTTTGACTAATTTAAGACTGTTTATTAGGTATGTGGCTTTGATGCTATACTTTAAAGACAATGCTGTTGCCACTACTGCTGTGAACTTTAAAAGACTGAGTATATCTCAACTCCCTATAGACTCAACTCTTGAAGTATTCGGTAAGAAATGTGAACAAGAGTTGTTTAATCTACTTTCGTGTCTGCCTTCTTGTTCTGTCAGCAATATAAAAGAGCATTATTTTCACAATATGAGTAAGGAAGAAAGACTTGCCTTGCTAGCCTTACAAAAAGATGACAGTATTGTTGTTAAGAAAGCTGATAAAGGTGGAGCAACTGTTCATTTGGACTATGATTTTTATGTAAATTCTATTTTGCTGATGCTTAGTGACTCAACTGTCTATGAAAAGTTGATATTGATTATATATGGGATATACAATGCTCTATTTTCTTTACTATTCGTGACTACCTTGAAATTTTTTTACTTACTAAGCAATTTGCACATTATTCAAGCATTGAATATCCCATTATACCCATGTTTCAGGGCCTTCCAAAGGTCCACAAAGATTCAATTCTACCTCCCTTTAGGTCAACAGTTTCAGGTAGGAAATGGATGAGTGAACTCTTTTCGATATATATATTGATAAGCAGCTACGTCCTTTGTTGAATAATGTTAGAACAGTGCTTAATGATACAGAGCAGTTCTTGAAGGATTTTTAACAGTTTGTGCAGTGGAATGATGCCAATTTGAGCAACTGTCTATTAGTTACATTGGACGTTGAGTCTTAATTCAGTTGTATACCTAATTTGGAAGGCATCAGTATGATAAAGTCCTTCTTGAGTACACACAGTTATTTTGGTATTAAACAGATTGATCTTATATGCCTTTTTCTTGCAGTTGTATTGGAGAATAATATTTTTATGTTTCAGGATAGTTACTATTTACAGAAAGTTGGCATAGCTATGGGCACATGTGCCAATAGCTATGCTAACATGGTGCTGGTTCAGTGGGAGGAAGAATATGTATTTAACAGTGTATACAAGTCTTTGTTGCTGTTTTATAGGAGATTTGTTGGTGATGGGATCTTGCTTTGGGAAGGCAATGAGTTACAGCTATCAGCATTTGTTGATTATTTAAATACTACTACTTCTTTCTTAAAATTTACATGTCAGACATCTTCTACAGAAGTGATGTTTTTAGATGTGCAAGTGCAAAGGAACACAATGGGAACTTTTGTCACTAGGCTGTACAGGAAGGTTTGCAGGAGAAATGCTGTTCTTAAGCGTGATAGTATGCATCCTTCCCATGTGTATAGGAATGTTATGAAAACTCAGGGGATGAGAATCTCTCGTTTAAATAATACTGATGAAGGTTTCAATACTAATCTTGAGATACTCTCCTGTGATTTCGCCTCTAGAGGCTACAATAAAAATGAGATCATAGGCATGACTGAGAAAGTTAAGAATCTGAGGTCCACTGTAGCTTCTCCCTATTTCTCTGAGAGGGCAGTTGAGGTATCATCACATGCAACTAGAAAGGTCAATGAGCTTGTGCCATTAGTTTTGCCGTATGTAAGTGACTTTAGGCAGATAAGAAAGTGATAGATATAAACTGGTGTATCCTTGCTATGGATGATAAGATTAAGGATATTGTGGGTGTTAAACCCCTTTATACCTATAAAAATAAAAGATCGTTAAAAAGAAGGCTCTGTTATAGAGATTACAAACACTGTCATAGGTTCATAGGTTCATAGATTAGTACTAAGCTAACTGCCCTTGCGAGCCATTTTAAGCCTAGCCAATTATCCCTTGTGAGATTCAAACCCTGCACCTTGCGTTTGTAAGGCAAACACCTTAGCCATTAGGCCACCCTCCCAACCCCTAAAGTTATGCTTTTGGTGAGCTTCAGACCCCTGGCACTTTTCCTTGTGGGAATTGTAAGTATTGTCCATTAAAAAAGGTCCAGTGTTTTTATACATCCTATTTCCAAGCAAGAGTTTATTTTTAAGTCTCATGCACACTGTAAAACTAGAAATATCATTTATTTAGCAATATGTCTAGCATGTGATAGTTTTTATTTGGGTAAAACCAATAGAATGTTTTATGAGAGAATTCGTAAGCATAAGTATGCCATACATATATATATATATATATATATATATATATATATATATATATATGTGTATATGATTTTCTTTAACCCTTAAAGCTTCTTAAGGACAACATTACAGCTGATTCTCACCTCCTCCTTCTCCACTCATTAAAAGATGCACTCACTGAAATCGGAGTATAACTAAATAGTTTTTAAAGTTTAAAGATGAGAAATGCATCTTGAAGGAAATTGAATACTTCTAGGAGTAACTAGTGAGCAAATAAATAAAACAAACAAGGAAGCATTTGCAAACTCTGTAATACATGTTGACTACCCTATGTTGAGAATTTCTCTGTGGAACATAATTCTGACAGTAAAATGTATTCAATAATATGTTAACAAATAGTGTACTTCCAGAATGAAAATCAATTTCCTCTATAAACGTGCAACTATCAGTTAATAAAATAAGACCTCCAGTCAAGTTTTCTTTAAATCTTTGTACTGCAAAATACTTTCTCTTGCTTTAAATTTTTTAAAGTCTGTATATTTTGTTATTAAACAAAGTTTAAAACAGGAATAATGTGATACACTTCTGTGAACATACAACAAAACCAAAAATGGACAGGGAAATCCACTTTTTAATAGAAAAAAATCCACTTAATAACTAAGCACTTTTGGCAAGTGTAAATGCCTTCTTCAGAGTTAATAAGAGTCAATGACATCACTTCTTAAATAGTCATAATTCAAATTATCTACCCAATCACATCCACATTCCTATTAAATAATTAATTAGTTAAGTAACAGACTCCTTAATAACAAAATACATACTATTAAGTTGTTTGTCCTAACAATCTGGAATATATAATACTTATGAAATGTGTATATAGATTATAACATGATAAATTAATAACATAATAACATAATAAAGTAATTCATCTTTATAAAAACTTCTTTACAAAAATAATAAAAGTTCCTACGTATGTATGAATACAATCTTCGCAAATACATCAAACTGTTAATTTAAAATATTGCAAGCCTTGGCAGTTTGTTAAATTTCAGTAGCCATTTGCTTTAAGACTGGCATAATAGATATGTTGTTGTTCAGGCCAGGGGGGCATGTTGTATTCAATCTAATTTGCCATTTATATTCAATTATTTTAACACTAAGTTTATCATATCCACCCCTTTCACTTGGAATAACCCAATCCAGTACAAAAAAATTAAACTTCTTGAAGTTGGGGCATATGATACTGTGGGTAAACAGAGTATTATGTATGTCTTTACTTTTAATTGCTCTAAGATGTTCTGCTATTCTATCTTTTAGCCTCCGTATAGTTTTACCCACATAAAACCCTGAGCAGCGGGTGCCAAATAAACCAGCATGGTTGTATTACAACATCTGGTTGGAAATGATAGAGATCTATTATATCCTAGTACAACAACATATGGGCAATCATTAATGTATTTACAGTACTTACATGCCCCACATTTGAACATGGTTGAAATTAATCTTTTGGAAACTGGCCTCTCTAAAATATTCTTGATCTTCTTACCCCTACTGAATACCACTCTAGGGGTCTATCCCAATCTTTCTTTCATGTTGATATCAAAACTTACGTCCCATACTCTCTTGTTTCCAATATTATAGGTGTTTGATGATTATATCTCAATATAAGGGCATCTGATTTTTGGGGGTTCAACTTTCTTCTGTGGACATTGACTCCCACTCCATAAAATAGGGGAAAAAGAAGTTTTTCTTCTACTTAATACTTCATTCTGCACCTCCAAAAGTAATTTCAGGGGGTAACCTCTATCTAAGAACATACCAATTAACGTATATAGCTCTTCTTGGTATATCCCGTTGTCACTGATCAAACGTGACAACCTTACCATTTGGCCCTTGATAATGTTTTTTCGTTGGTGAAATGGATGGCAACTTTGGAAGTGTAATATAGAATTACAATAAGTTTCTTTCCTAAACATATTACTTTGTAGGCCATTCACCATTTTTGTAAAATGGATATCAAGAAAATCTATCATTTCGCTATTCCAATTACTAGTAAATGTAAAAAAAAGAGGTGGTACTGTTCAAATAATCCACAAACTGTTTAGCATCCTTCTCATCTCATTTCCATAATATTAATATGTCATCCAGGAAACGGTTGTATAGGATTATTTGATCTTTGTAGAGGGACTGAAAAACAAATGTTTCTTCCCAATGTAAAAGTACCAGATTTGTGAAGCCAGGGGCACACTTTGATCCCATGGCTACTCCTGATATCTGGTGAAATATTTCACCTTCAAAGCTCAAATAATTATTTTTTAACACAATTTCCATTAAGGCAACTAGGGTGTAGATTTTTTCCCCATGTAGCTTTCTGCTTTTTAGAAGGCTCTCCCTAAAGTAGTTAAACCTTCTTCATGTGGAATGACTGAAAAGAGATTTACCACATCTATGGTAAGAAATGAAAAATTATTTAAATCTCTCATGCTACTCAAATGCTCAAGAGAGAGCCAAGAGTCCCTTAGTATGCGTTCAGTCTCAGTTACAACCTGCAGTAGTTAGGACATACAATTTAGCATGTATTTTGTTATTAAGGAGTCTGTTACTTAACTAATTAATTATTTAATAGGAACGTGGATGTGATTGGGTAGATAATTTGAATTATGACTATTTAAGAAGTGATGTCATTGACTCATTAACTCTAATGAAGCCATTTATACTTGGCGAAAGCACTTGGTTATTAAGAGGATTTTTTCTATTAAAAAGTGGATTTCCCTGTCCATTTTTGGTTTGTTTTTTACTAGTTTAACCCTGGTTAGGTTTAAGCTCTGTTTAATTGTTTTTACGACTGAAACGGCTTTGAATTCCACTATTTGAATTGGTGGACTTATTGGATTATCTTTGTGGAAGCAGTCATTAGCAAACTAACTGCTTTGGTACAGAGACTGACGGCACTTTTAACTCAAAATGATACCAGAGGGGCATCAAGAGTTATTGTTTGCTTACTGCTTCCCAAGCATCACCCATCCCACAATGAATCATCCCATTCATTTTAGTATGAAGCATGATCTGATCACGAGTCCATCATGCAGACAGCCATGAGCTATTTTTTGCTAACTACAAGACTAACCTCTCCTCCTTAGTACCTAACATGCATACTCACAAATGCAAGGATCGACAATGCTTTGCCCTATAAGTGTAAATTTTCCTGCGAATGCCCAATGACACCAATCAAAAAAACATGTCTTGGACAACACAAACAGACATCCCAGCTAAAATGGTGCACACAAGACACTTTTCCATCCAACAGGTTCAGTATAGCAACAAGTAAAACAATCTTCCTTCCCTGTGATGGACAATCTGGCATCAGCTGCTTACTCTGATACTCTCCAAACTGGAAACTGATGTTGGGTCATAACAGCCACAGTCTGGGATTCATCTCTCACTGCCACTCAATCAGGCATATTCCTAGTGAATGTAAGTACTCGAGTTGGAAACTGACCTTAGGTCATAAGGGTCACAGTAAGGGATCTAGTCCTCACTGCCTTTCAATCAGGCATATTCCTAGTGAACGTAAGTACTTGAGTTGTAAACTGACCTTAGGTCATGAGGGTCACAGTAAGGGATCTAGTCCTCACTGCCTTTCAATCAGGCATATTCCTGCTGAACATAAGTTACTGAGTTGGAAGTGGCATCTGAGGGTGCTTTTGAGAAGAGGAGCATGCAGTGCTTGAGCCAACACAAAATAAATAAATAACTCAAGGAAGAGCAATGCATGTTGCCCATAAATCAGCATGTTAACACAATGGCAAAAGAAAGGTCAATTTCTTCAGACTACTTGGCCATTTTAGACAGCTGTACAAAAACAGATGCAGAATGCAACTTAGAAGTGGGAGCATGAGGAATAGCTTCTTTTACTGGATATATAGAAAAAGAAAGTGGACCATTTGAGAGATGCATCATTATTAAAAATGCATAAAACTTCCTGAATATATATATATATATATATATATATATATATATATATATATATATATATATATATATATATATATACATATATATAACTTTTATACAACTTCCATAAATCGATAGAAAGCAGAATAACATTCTGAGGGCATACGGTCTAAATTACAATAAGTTATATCGCTAAATAATTTGTTACTACACATCATTTTGGACACTAAGTATGATTATATCTTTATGCTGTATAGTCAGATCAGTGGTTATTGTATAGCAATACTATAAGAATGAGCATTTCTTGTGATTCTCTTACAAATGAAGCATTGTCCGTATTACATCATCATGGAAAATACTTTACACTGTTGCCGTTTAGACAATACCTGCACTGCCCTGCATGTGATCATCACATCGGGTTAGCAACAATATCTAGTGTGGCATTCTACAATGTTTACATAAATCTTATTTCTTGTGGTGTCCACTGGCATTTAGTATAAAGTAGGCAAAACATTCATAGTTCTGGTGTGCCTTGGAGAAGGACAGAAACACCAGAAAGGTCCATCCACAGATGCTGTAAGACCTGTTATATGCTGAAAAATTGAATTTGTAGTAACATTATTTTACAGGCATGCAAGCATACCTCTTAAACTGCAGACAATGAAAACAAAGGCCCTTGAAAAATAAGAACATCTAGCTAAAATCTGCTCATCTGATTAGCATTAAATTTGAATATCAGATAGTACATATCTCTTCCTGCTTCCAGCAGCAATTTGGGATACTGCCCGGAAACAAGTTTAAAAACAAGATAGGGAAAAAAACATGGAAAAAAATAAGCACACTATCAAAGAAATAGTGTAAAATCTGTAGATTTAATAAACTGTAACAGTGAACTGTATTATAAAATTCTACTACAAATTGCCATTTATTTTTGAGTCAGAAAAACAGAGTTATAAGATATGTGCCCTCTTTCTTTAAATTACTGCTGCCACTAGTATATTGGCCATGTTAATGCGTTTTTTGTTTGCTGGATAACTTCAAAAATCTCAAGTGATGAGGGGTATTCAGAAAATTATGGGAAGGGGTAACTCAATCATGAAAATAAGGATTTACCTCTAAGAATAAGGATATTCCTAAATCAGGACTGAAAATAGGAATGCTCCTCGAAAGCAGGGACATGCGAGAGGACAGCATGTAAGATGGCTCAACCCACAATTTATTCACAAATCTGACAATTTTCTGGAGGCAAATATAATTTTCATGCCCTAACATACCTGTCCATCAAATGCCATCTGCTTCGTTTATGCTGGAAAAATGTTTACATTGTAAAACAGATTTTTAAACAGCTGCTGTGTCCTGTTTTTTAATAGTCCATTTGCCTGGCAAGAAACTTAAGAAATTAGGAAAAATACTTGAATACTGAATGCTGTTGTACTGCACAAAAGTTTGATGACATCTAGTTAACCAGATTTACTAAGAAAAATTGGCTCACAACCCACCAAGAGTATGGAGCCATGATAGGGTTTCTCTCATGCAACAAATTATATTTAAACTTAAACTTCTACCTTCCCATGTGTTTGACTTCCCCTTACTGACACCCTCTCAGTTTTGCATACTATCTACAAGGAAACACAACTACACAGAAAATAGAAAACACATAGAACTACGATCAGAACGGTAAACGCATCTAAAAATGTTCAGGAAAGTAGAGAGTTAACAGTAGAAAACAGTCTCCTGCCAGCTGTAGTTCACTGGGTCATAGAAGTCCATTGGTTAAATGCTATTTTCTGCCGTAGACATTTGCTACTACGGTGACAGCACAAATTAGATAACAGACTTGTGCAAAGAACTGCCATATAAGATTTGTTTATAACTTTGCTTTTCATCTTTCCATTTTCCCTCTCAGGTTAAGACACAATAGTTTAATCAAGTAGCCCTTTATTTTTCACAGTATTTATTACATTATTATATATTTGTGCATGCCATTTAGAGGTGGTAGAAATGTCAGTCCTCAAATGCTTGCAAAGAGTTATGTAATGTCAGAAAAAAAAAACTGAAAATTTTAAAAAATAAAAGCCTGCTGCACATGTACAAAGGATGAGAAGAGACAAGAATGCTACATGAAGAATATAATCAATGTTTTTAATATTAAGTCAACAACATGGTCATCTTAAAGGTGATGGTGGCTGTCCTATGTGTCCCCCATCACTAAAACTGTCCTACGTTACCCTGTTTCCTAAGGATATTACATATTCCATCACAGGAAATTATTCATTGTTGATTTCAGGGTATCTGAAATAAGAACCCCAGATTTTCTCATGAGAGGTCTTCTACCCAAATCCCTCTTAATTGAGTTTACTAAGGCCACTGCCACACCCAACAGTACCTCAAGCTGACACTCTGTCCTGCACTAGGTGCTTCCTAATGCACATCTAATACACATTCTCTTCTCCGATGGTACAGGCCAAGTCAAAATCATTACTTAAAACTGTAAGTTTCTCACAGTCTTATCTAGTAAGAGATTTAAGTACCTGCATGATTAGTGTTAAGCTAATCTCACCTCTGCTGTTTAGAAGATCAAGCCTCTATACTGCCTAATGTCTGAGAGGACTTTCATCCCTAATTCTCACCTTACATTTCTGAAGGAATTTTCAGCCATAAACGTGGTTTATTTTGGTTAACTTTGACTGCAAGACTGCCTTCAGACACTTTCTAAACATGATGATTACCCTGTTACAGAAAAAGATGGCAAGAAACTCCTGTCTGTGTACAGGACAAGGAAAGAAAAAAACAGGCAAGTGTAACAGATTACACAATGATTTCAAAAACTTCAAAAGAAACTTAAAAACTAAAGATAATATCTAATCAAAATTCAGGAAAAGTAGGCTGGAATCCCAATGGACTTTATTCATCTTCCTCTGTTATAAATGCAAAATGTAGAATCAGGCCTCCTCTCCTTGATTTAGTTGTCAGTGCTGAGCCATACTCCATAGATGGCTCACTTGTTATTGATTTGTCACAGTCACTGATTTAGCACCTATCACTGCTTACTATTCTTCACTGACTCACTCTGATGTTATACTTTCTTTGCTCCCACATACTATTTCTGTCAAAGAGAATTGTATGTTTCTAAAGAGGGTGGGTGGTAATTCATAGAAATCTTGTGTAATTGACCTATATCCTAAATTTTTAAGGGTCTTTGACACTTTCATTTCAATACCCTCACATCTACTTGTTAATGCCTCCTTTAGATGTGTAGCTCCTTGAAATTATACTTATTGCAGTCTCTAAGACGGACTTTTACTCTTCATTTGAATTCTGATTTATTACTATGATGTCAGTTCTAATGAAAAGGAAGGAAAGAAAAAAGGAAAGCAAGAAAGAAAATGACAAGCATGTCATCCTTTGGATGAGATGTTAAACTGAGGTTGCGTGTCATCCTTTGGATGAGATGTTAAACCGAGGTCACATCTGTTAGAGGTGGTAGCTCAGGTGGATAGTAAAAGATGGCACAGCACCTATTGGAAAGAGAAGGGAAATTTCCTGATATCCTGGCCAAATATGTCAATACCACCTTGGGTCTTCCACTGAAATGGGACTACTAGCCTAGTAGGACTACTGCCTGTGTTACAACTTCCAGTCTCATAGTATAAGCTAATCGCACTACAGACTTGGATGGTGTTGTATTTGTATACAGGTCAAGGGCTTTAGATTCAGTCCCAAATTACCTTCTTAAAACCTCAACAAACATTTGCATCCCCACAGTAGCTGAGCCATCTGCTCAACTCAAAATGCATTTTCAGGGTTATCATGGACTGCTTCAACTCAACGCCTTCACCATTTTCCGGAGGTGTTCACATGCAGTCTGGCTTGGAGATGCTCATTTTTCTTCCTATTTATCAATTCACTTCTCTCAGATACTCAAGATATTAAACCATACCTTTATGAAGGTTTTCTGGTAAATGTATATCTTGAGAATGTCCACTCCAAATGTCCTCATTACTAAGACCAAAATATCTTTGTTCTGTTTAAATACCTTTCTCAAAAATGTCATATGTAGCAATTTAAAAACAAATCCTCACTTTTCAGCATGCTAGTAACCAATCTAAGCAACATTTCCCAGAAGGAAGTATTTCTTCCACTGAAATGAGTCTTCTGATATAGTGCTTTGTCATAAACACTTCAGATTGTAGCTATAGTCTATAATTTCCTAAACATTCCATCGAGGAAATATACCCTAAAATATATGTTCCTCTTGTAAAAGCCTGCAATTGTCACAATCCGATGTTATTGAGTTGTATCTAACTTTTATAGTGATCCTATGATAAGACCAACCAATTTTATCACAAAAGAAGACCTGCATTCTGGCATACTGAATCTCATCCATGTAACCAAAGTATCCAATACAGCAGGCAACTCTCTTTACTTTAACTTTGTTGCTAAAAATTGGAATACCCTTCCACATAGTATTGAATCCATAATATCTCTCAAAAGACACTTATTTGAATCCTGGCTTTACACATGTAACACTCCAGGTTAATTATTAACTTAGCATTACTTATACAACGTGGCTCTACATACTAACTTTGTTAACATATCCCTTCTAACAACACTACATCTCTATAAGTAGTTACATTCCTAGCTGCAACTCTCACCACGGAAGTATTACTAACTATGCACTACTTTGCCTAAGTGATTCTCCCTGCTTAATTTCCTAACTAATGTCATGTTCCTCCACATATATATGTTCAACCATATATATGTCTATATTCAAGTGTTTAAAGTTTTGTTCTATTTGATACTTTGTATACATATTTGTTTTTACATTTTTATCCTGTAAATGTGTTAACACTTTTTTTTTTGTCAATTTTGTTTATAATTTCTATTACATATTGTGATAATTTGTATGCAAGCTTAGACTGGAGGTTTGCTCCCTGGGCCTCCGCTGAAAATGGTGACTGTCCCAGTCAGACCATCCCGATAAATGAATGTAAAATATATAAATAAATAAATGTAAAAATGCCAGTTTCCCTGGGAGCACTAAATGCATGCAGAGCTTAGCAAAAAAAAAAAAAAAAAAGTGGTGGTTTTATACTGAACTCCTTGACAGTCAGATGAAGATCATATGGAGAAGATGTACGGAATGAACTGTGTTTTAAATAACTTGAAATAGCTTTAGCAATCACATATTTGCATGACATCTGCTGGCTGCATGGTTAGATATTAAAAGAAATGAGTGGATGTGAAGATACTAGCATGGTAGATGTTGAGGACTTTGCAATCACATGTGCATTCTGTGTAAGGTAATATGAAGTATAGTTTGCTTAATCAGTATTAAAATGAATAACTTTGAGCTAATTTGAAGATTGCCCAAAATGACTGATATTAATTTGAAAAACAACTGTTACACTCAGCTAAAAATTGGATGACATCCCACTTCCAATAAAACTACTCTTCCTTTTGCCACCCTTGTTAATAAGTTTATATTTTTGATGCATTGCTTATAATATGCAGATCATAATGTTCTGTTTTCACTCTTGTCTCTAAATGTTCTTTCTCATTAAATTTCAAGTGTGTGCAAATCCTAAACAGTTCCTAGCCCTATTATTAGGAACTGTGCCACTTCATGTAACAAAGCTGCTAGTTCTCTGACAAAAATTCAGATTGCACTGAAGAAATTTTTTATCGAAAAAAAAAAACAAACAATTGTACAAGAAATGTAGCATTAGACATCACTTAGGCCTACAAGTAGAAACTTTATGATTGATACTTCAGGTATCTTTATGCACAGATCTCTGATCAATGTTGAATATCACTAATGTCTAAAGTATTGCACTTCATATCTATTTTAGCACCCGAGGTGGTATTGTCTGATAAGAAAGTTCAGGCCTAGGAATGTGCTTTCTCACTATAACTAGCTGCAATTTGTTACATATGTCTTTTAACGTAGTACATTTTTTTACTATAATTTGTAACAGGTCACAGCTTAAAATGGGCACTTGTGGTCTGGCATGAGTAAGAAAGAAATGAAGTAAATAAATATGGACAGGTAGCATCTGCATATGCATACTGAAATGCCTCTGGTATACAGCAAAGTATTTGAGTCGCAAATGGCATATTGTGGAAAGTATTTAATCCTCTTCAATGTAATATATTAACACAACTAAAGCTTATGGAAAGCTGTGAATATAAAAGGGAATTGAAGAACTTAATATCCCAATAATACTACAGGAGCTATATTGCAAATGAACGCCTTTCTTTTTGCCTGCAGGAGTAATGCAGCTCAGTCACATTTTGCATATACCTGTAAGTTAGTGACTCAAAGTTTTAACAAATAAAAATATTTACTTAAGTGGTAAGCAGTTGACATCTTACTGTGCAATAAATGTGTCTGAATCCTTTTTATAAGCATTAAAGTTAAACAATCTTGATGCTGCTATATAATTTGCAATTATCTCAAGATATACTGTTGACATCTTAAAAGTTATGTTATGACATCTCAGTGGTTTTACTACACACTTATGAATAAATGGTACACGTTATCTGCTGTATTAAACTGCTGTAGCAGTGTTAAAATGGGAGTTGACTCTTTACTTCGTGGATACAGTTCAGGTTAACAAGCATGCTTAATTCAAATGCTGTGTCATCAGACAGTGCAGGTACAAGCTGAGACTTGTACAAGACTTGCAAAGGGCTAATGTGAGATTCCTTAATGAGACACAACCTTCTCAAAAGAGTATGAGAAAGGCAATTTAACACACTGGCTGCATATACCCTATGAGGAAGCCCAGAAAGTGTGTTTTAGATTTCATATGACCATTTATATGATTATCAGATAGTATCACAGAGGGATAACTGACTTGTTAACATCTGGAGCTAAGGCATTACGCTTTGAATTCCGTACATTATTTCAAGTAATTGTACACTTAGGACTCAGGTATGACTTTCATTGTTTTGTGAAGGTTACAGTCATGTCTGAGATGAATGCAAGTTCATTTTGGGTTAATGTCGCATATACAGCAAAGAAGGTAACACTAAATTAGCAGGCAGTGCAAGTACGCATGTCTGCCTACATATTTTTTTTTTTATGTTCCACAGCAGCTGAAAATATAACAGCTGTTGAATTTTATCATTAATTCAGGTATCATCATTTTTAAAACTCATTTTCTAATTGTTTTTTAAATTATGATGAGTATAGAGTGTATAAAGATACATCTTCATATATCATTTAGTCTTTAAATAGTCATGTTTTCCACTAATGTAACTGTGGAGATAAAGTCCTGTTTTGATTTAAATTAACATACCAGATTAACGTCTATGATATTTTTCATTCTAGGATCGGTTGGTTATCAGTGCTTTGTGTCCTAAATGCTTTCCACTTCAAGTATGACTTTTATACTGTTGACTATAAATTTATCAGATGTATTTTTCACATAACCTGCATGTGATATTCAATAAGTTCATGGCAAACACAACCAGTTATTGTGTAGCAGCAGTTGCATGTTTTACTATTTATAAATGCAATGGCGGTAGATCTATAGCCATGCTTTGCATAGTTTTTTTGAAGTCAAAAGCTATGAAAAAAATTTAAGTTGTTTAAAAAGAAAACACCCCTGCATATAACTAACCTCTGTCAAGAGAATAATAAAGCTCAATCATGATTTAGACACTATGACAACATGCTGCCACTGTCAGCTGGTGGTGAACTTGGAGCACAAGCACAATACATGACGTACATGATAGAATTGTTAAGTTGAGGTGGTACACTTTAAACTCCATTTGGATTGCAAAGCATAGAAACTCTACAGATCAAATGCATTCAGTTAGCATTTGTATTAATACATCTTCAAGATATCATCAAAATTATAAAAAAAAATGACAGTCCTATGTTATAGTATCTTATTCGAACATGAAAGCTAACATCGGTTCACTACAAGGAACATCTTGGGTAAAAAGTGAGGAACAACTATATAATATACATTTCATTACATACAATTTAGATATCTTACATCTTATCTCAGTTAATTATTTAACACAAATAACTTAACATATAACTTTCATTTTCGAGGAGTGCACTTCTCATAATAAAGTTCAAAGTCAGATAGAATTGCCACATCAACTAGGACTGCCACCTTATTAGATACTTACGGTAGGACATTTTTTACAGAAATATTCAGATTTGGCTGAGACTCAAAAAATACGGCAGATGTGCAGAGGCTAAACTGGTAACCAAAAAAATTTGCACCAGTGGTACATTCCACAGGAAGTCAAAAAGCAAGTCCACTTTTGATGCATATGAATTTACTGAATAAAACTCCACAAATTGTTTCCACAGTAGTTACCCAAGTTTGTCTTATGCAAATTAAAAGGACTTCATCACAACTAAAGAGTGTGCATTCATCACTTCCTTAAATAACCTTTTAAAAACCTCCCAAAAGTACAGACACTGGAAGTGCGTCTCTCAAGTAATTTGAAACTCAGTCCAGCAATAAGTGCCCAGCAACAGAAAGTTTTTATAAACAAATCCTACAATGCTTTCAAGCCTTTTTCTCTGCTAACAAGCTAGCAAGGAGGCAATAATGATGTCACTGTTAGATGGACAAATGATAGCCATGACAACTGCAAAGGATTGAATTTTATTTTTTGGGGGGTGCAATTTCCATGAAGAGTGCATGTTTTGGAATAGAAAAATGTTTATAATAACATTGTACAGTTTCTTTGTATTTGTTACACCCAAAAACTAGCCAACATTCATCATAATAACTTACAAAATTACTTATCATTCCATCTTGTTTTTTTCTTTTTTTCATCAGTCTTACAAACAGGATAAACAACAGTGATAAGGTAAACACTGAGCTCTGAGGTATGCTCTTAGAAAACTTTTAACACTGAACGCAGACCACATTTCTGTATTAGTCTCTATGGTTACTGCTTTCTACTCATGGCAAAATGAAGCTGTCTGAGAATGTGCTTGAGATGCAGGTGGCAACTAATTATCCAAATTCTGTTGCCCTTCATCGTTATATCTGCATTTGTGATAGGGTGTGATTCTTCCCAAAAATAGATATTTGCAAATTCTGGAGGTACCAGCTTTCACAAGTAAAAAGGCAAACATACTATTACTTCAGTTTGAATGATGTATGAAGTTCATGAATAGATAGGTATTTGTTCCTTGCCTCGCCTCCTGCTAGCCATCAGCTCTTCTGTGACCTTCTGGCTAATTTATTCTACCTATAATGTGGGAGTTGTTTGACCCTTTCATTCTCTGGTAGAGAAAAAGATGTTCATGGGAGGTTGTTATCCAGACACAAAGAGTTCTTTTCAGTGCCCTAACTCCAAAGTCCAATGGCATTTGACAGATTTGGCTCAAAATCCCAGATATATATGTACTACTGAACATACCTACTTCTTGTTGCAGTGTACTGTGTCTGGCATAACCACACATTTCATGACTCACTTGCTGCTGTCATGCTAACCTTGTACTGGTATGCCCGCAGCCTCCTCTTGGAGGTGGTATAACAGTAGGCTCAGCTGCTTTTCTACCCACAGGATGTGAAATTTGGCATCAGCTGCTCACTCCCATCTTCCTCTTCTACCTGGCTGATAAAGGACACATCTTGCTAAACAAACACCTGTGATCTGGGTCATACGCAGGGCTTTATCCCTTTATGCCATGGAGCCAGCCTCATTATTATTAACATTTCATACATTATATGGCATTATGTTTTATATAGGTAAGTAGTAGGCAATTGGCCCTAGGGCCTATATAAGCTTAGCCAAAAAGATATCCTGGCTTTCACCACCTAAGAAAATTAATTTCCTGTGACCCTGTTGAGCAGAGCCACAGAGGTGAGCCCCGGGATGAATTTCCTATTTCCCACCTTATCATCAAGATTCTTCTTGAAGACTGCTAATGAGGAGCTTTGTTTGATATAGATAGATAGTTTGTTCCAGAGTATGGGACGTCTCTGGGACAGGAATCTATCCCTCCAGCATGTTCTGTTTATTGAGGTGAAAAGGTTTAGGTCCCTAGAGTGTGTAGCGCAGAGGGATTGGGATTTCTTTAAGTGGAGCATGTCCAACAGCTCTGGGTTTGACATAGCTTTGTATGTTAGGCAGAGATCACCTCTGAGTAGGTGATATGCGATAGAGTAAAGCTGGAGATTTTTGAGACGGTCTGCGTAGGGCATTTGTTTGAGGCCAGTAATCCTCTTTGTGAGGTATTTCTGCGGCCTTTCCACTTGTTGTAGATATATTGTGAGGTACATACCAAAAGGGGCATTGTACACTATAATGGGTCTAATGCGTGATGAGTAGAGGGGAACAATGACCTCTTTTTTCCTAGATGAGAAACCTTTTGTGATGAGGTGTGCCACGTAGAAGGATTTCCTGACTGCTGTGGCGATCTGATTATCAAAGGAGAGACTGCTGTCCACCTGTGTCCCAAGGTCTCTTATCACACTTTTGGTGTTAAGTAGACTATCACCTATGTGGTAGCTCATGGGTACAGAGTTTTTACCAAAGGGGATGACAATGCACTTTTTGGCATTGAACTTAGGGCAATGGCTTTGACATCAGCAATCTATCTCAGTGAGGCCCTTTTGTAGGAGGTCCACATAGTTAGGAGTTTCGATTATGGCTCCTAGTTTGCAGTCATCTGCTAACTTCATTAGCAAAAGACCTTCTGTGTTAGCCTGTACTTCAGAAAATTAGATACCAAACAGGAGAGGACCCAGGACTGAACGCTGTGGCACTCCACTTGTCACTGGTCTGAAGTCGGATTTGGAGTCTGCTACTTTCACATTGTGGGTTCTGTCAGTGAGACAGTTGGCAACCCATATTTTGACAGAGGGATTTATACCTAGTTTATCTATAATTCCAGAATGGGGGATGGTGTCAAATGCCTTGGCGAGATCTAGATAGGCTGTGTGAACCACCTTACCCTCGTCTACGGCTATGGTCACTGCTTCAAAGATGTCTATCAGGTTTAGGAGACATGATCTGCCTTATACAAACCTGAACTGGGTGGGGTTCAGAGTTTGGAGATTACCAATATCTTTGTTTACAGGTTCCATGATGATACGTTCCATGGCGTTGCAGACCAGGCTCATTAGGCTAATGGGGTTGTAGTTCCCAGGGTCCGTGGTGACTCCCCCTTTGTGAAGTCGGATAACTGTCACTGTGCACCATTCAGTGGGCACAAAGCCTGAGGTGAGGCTATGATTGAACATGGTGCTTAGGTGGGGTGCCAGATCATTCTGTAGTTCATGTAGAATGAAGCCTGGGATGTCGTCAGGTCCCATGGATGCTGTGTTCTTGGCTTTGGAGAGTGTGGTTTTTACCTGTGCAGCCGTGATTACAGGAACTTGGCATTCTTCCAGTATAGAGATGGGCCCTTTAGGGGGTGAGAGGGGGGGTAAAGTTAGCACTGAACCTATCTGCCAGGATGTTGGCAATATCAGTTGGTTCTGTATATTATGTGCCATTGTGCTGTAACTCAGATCTGAGTTTTGCCATTGAGATTCTTGACATAGCTATAGAATGCTTTGTGGTTGTCTTTAGAATCAGTGGCAATTTTGTTTTTGTAATTAGCTTTAGAGGATTTTATAAGGGATCTCACCTTATTACTGGTGCTGACCAGGGAGTTCCTCCACTCATGGGATTTTACTCTTTTTTGCAACAGTTTCTTTCTTCTGTTATAGAGTTTGTTTATGGCGGGGGACCACCAGATTGGCTTCCTTTTTTTGGAGGATAGCATCTTGGTTCTGTTAGGGATAGCACAATCCATGCACTCGTGTAAGTTCTTATAAAGTGCATTTGTGTAGGATTCAGCAGTCGTACCTCTATTGTCCGTCTGCATGGGTATCATGAAGTTTGCCAGTTCTGTCTTAAGAAGCATGAAGTTGGCTTTGGAGAATTTTTTTAAGATGGTT
Organism: Protopterus annectens; assembly: GCF_019279795.1. Classification (NCBI taxonomy): domain Eukaryota; kingdom Metazoa; phylum Chordata; order Ceratodontiformes; family Protopteridae; genus Protopterus; species Protopterus annectens. Next base: position 670,377,462 of record NC_056748.1, on the reverse strand, counting down.
ACCCTAATGAGGGGTGGGTTGTGGATGTCTAGGGTGATTAGTTTGTGGTCGGATCTGACCAATGAGGAATTGACCTCTGGTGTGGAACACTGGTCACCCATGTTGACAATGACCAGGTCTAGGACATTGCTACCCCTGGTGGGGGTGTGGATAAGTTGATCCCAGGTGTTGGATTTTATGAATTCCAGAAAAAGTACAGTTGTGTACACTTACCATAAATGTAGATGTTTGAGTGTATTCACTGTTGCAGTCATTACATCTGAGTAATCTACTGGCAGGTTGCCCTCAGTCGGCCTGAATAACAAAGTCTTGGGTCCTGCATCGGTTGCTGTCTCCTCTTCCATGACGTCAGGTCATCAGGGGTAAAAAACATGCAGCTGACGACATATTAATCAGTTTTTCTTGCCCCAGATGTCAGGTGCCCCCCAAATTGGGAGCAAAAAAAAAAATATATATATATATATATATATATCTTTATATATAAATAACCATTATTATATGAAAATGCACTTTTAGCAACATCAACTTTACCTTCATCTAAAAGCAAATACAACACAGAGGTTTTAGAGTATAGCGAAGGAAAGAGAAGTGATAGAACAGGGGGATGGCAGGTGGGTAATCCGGACTGCAACAGTGAATACACTCGAACATCTACATTTATGGTAAGTGTACACAACTGTACTATGTTCTTCATGTTTCACTTTTGCAGTCATTACATTTTTGTAGAATTCCAAAGCTATGAATGGGAGGATGGAGCTAGATAGCATTAGGAGTGGCTATAAGGCCCTGCAGAACTGCAGTGGCAAAGCCTGCCCTGGATTTAGAGAAGAGAGGCAAATGATAATGCTTTGTGAAGGTATGAACTGAGCTCCAAGTAGCAGCTTCTAGAATGTCCTTGGTTTGAACTCCTCTGAGAAAGGCTGCTGAGGTAGAGGCAGCTCTGGTGGAATGTGACCTGATTCCCTTGGGTACAGGTTTACCATGATGCAAGTAGCAGAAATGAATGCAGTGACTTATCCACTTAGAAAAAGTCTGCTTTGATATAGCCTTCCCCTCTGATCCTAAAGCAAATGCCACCAGTAGTTGCTCAGACTTTCTTAGAGATTTGGTCCTATTTAGGTAGAATCTTAGTTGTCTGTGTACATCCAATGAATGCAGAATCCACTCCCCCTTGTTCTGCGGATTTGGGTAAAATGTTGGCAGGTGAATAGTTTGGTTAAGAGCCGTGCTGGATACCACCTTAGGCATAAAGGAAGGATTGGTCCTGAGGGACACCCTGTCTGGGTAAAATGTAATAAAAGGCTCCACAGCCATGAGAGCCTGTAGTTCTGAAACCCTTCTTGCTGAAGTGATTTCCAAAAGGAAAGCTGTTTTCCAAGATAAAAACCTTTATATCTGCAGTAGCTGCTGGTTCAAAAGGAGGCAGTGTGAGTTTTTCCAGCACAAAATTGAGGTCCCATGCAGGAGTTGGTGATCTTCTGGGATGCCTTAAGTTTTTGGCCCCTCTAAGGTACTGTTTTAGCAGAGGATGAGAAAAGATGGGAGGCTCCATGTTGTAATGAGCCAAGATGGCAGAGGCATGGATTTTTATTGAAGAGAAGGATAGGCCCTTGTCAAGCATCTCAGTCAAGTATTGTAAAATCTGAGGGATATTTGGTTTTGCTGTGTCAGTTCCTTGTGCTTGGTTCCAACCACAGACTCTCTTCCATTTATCAGCATAAGATTTTCTAGTACTAGGCCTTCTGGCTTCCAAAATGACATCCATAACAGATTTGGATTTGGAGTGGCCTTTTGTAAGCTTTTAGGCTGCATTTATGCCTTAACACATTCTAAGGTAGTTACATTGTTTGCAAGCCATTGCGTTCATGCCTGCATCTTTCCCATGTACTAGGTGCTGCTTCCACAAATCCCTTTGTAGTGTATGTAAAGTACTGTCGCAAAATTAGACTTTCTGTCCTCTATCCTGTTAGAGTAGCTTTTCAGCTCCTGGGGTAACCTTACCATAGCACGCGCCTTCAAAAGAGCACTATACCCTTTTTTCAGGTTTCAATTTATTTCCCGCACAGTCTCTTAGCTCCCAGGGCTACCTCCCCTAAGTACGCTCACCTGTATGAGCAGTTTATGCCAGGGTATCCTGCTCTAGGTCAGTGCTTTAATATTAGCGGTATAAGCCCTACTTTTAACGCTTCATTCTTTTTCTTCTGATAAGACCCCTTTGGGAAAGAGTTGTTTTATCCTGCGCTAAGGTTCACTCTCCATACTATGCTTCAAGCGTCTGGGTGAACTCGCTCTACCTACGCCCTTCTGAGAGAGTGTTTTGTCCTATCTTGAGATACACTTGCAGTTTTGGGCTCCCGCACCTCCCTTCAAATGTAGTTATTTATCTCCCCCCCAATCTTGTTAGCTGCCCTACACATATACCAACTGTGATTAAATACTCGATCTTTGATTTATCCCCATGGGAATCGCATGCATAGTGGTCGTCACCTGCAAATCACCTAGGTGACTTGCTCAGTACTTTTTGCAGGCCCATGTGTCCCTAGTAGTAGTCTGTTATCTCCTGAACTGTACTAAATTGTTTTGGGCTATTTTCTAAAAGCTGTCAATGTTATTTATATGAACTGCTTCTTATTTGTCTTCTGGGGCTATCCACTCAGTGGGTATTATTCTAATCACTGTATCGGTTTCCCTGTCAATACTAGGCAGATTTATTCAGTCATGTTTTACAAATGTTTTGTACAACCTACGGTGCCTAATATGATTTTTCTTCAGTCTGAAATTGTATATGTACTCTGATTTCCTGACAGAAGTGAGCTGATATTGTTTTCTCCGGATTACCTTGATTTAATATGTTATGCTGAAGAGTATCTCATCAACTGTTCCTATATTTGTTGAATTATGACTGCTAAACCTATGTCTTGGTAGCCTTTGTTAATGCCTTATAATTGTTTACTGAGCTAACGTAATATTGTTACTTTAGTGTCTGCTTGTTGACATTAAGGGTTTGCTATTACTGTTTTTGCTTCCCTCACTCCTAATGTCTATTGTATCTTTCATTTGTGCCTAGCTTGACCCCCCTACACGGCCGGAAAGGACCCGCATTTTCTTAAAGGATCCTGTTAAAATCTACCTTCAAGCCATCCCAACGATAGGTCATCCTACTCTGCTGACTTCAACTATAATTCCTTCCTGAATTAATCAGGCAAGAAGAGTATGTTTCCTCCCTTGTCCATAACATTAAAGTATACTTAGATATATCCTCACTGTAACTAATATTTCAGCCTAGTCTAACCTTCTAGATATCTCCTAAGCAGCTTGATTTAATTTTTAAGGCACTGAGTCAGATAACCAGCAGCCAGACCCCTACCTGTTTTTGTACCTGCAGTGTATTCCTCTCCCTGACTTATCTACCTGAGGCACCTTTAGCTACAACATCTTCTCACTTAACCTACATTCTGTTCCCTGACCACTAGAGGGCACTGTTTGTCAACTTATGCGCTATCGCCTTTCCTCCAGCATTCCTAATTTAATTTGTACTACTTCCCTACCTGGTTTCTCTTTTTTCTCATCCTACCTTTTGCTTACCCTCCAAACTATGTTCTCACTCCCTTTAGGACCTCCTCTCTATCCCTTTAGCCTTTCTTCTCTTTCTCCATCCACTCTATTCGCTTTATATTTCATCCCATCTCCCCTTTTCTTTAGTCACTTGAACTACAGAGGTCACTCAATACTTACCTGTGACTATTGCATTAGCCTCTTGCCTTTCTTCCTCCTCACTGATTGACTCCAGGAAACTTTTACTAACCTGCTGTAACCCGCTCCGTTCGCCCTATGGGCTCACTCTGCTCCCCTACCCTACCCCAATTCCCACCCACCCCCAGTGCTTCTACGTTTATACTTCCATTACCACACCCCTTCCTGTTTCTTCCCCCTATCACAATCACTTATCAATTCTCAGCCACACCCCCACTCTAACAACATCCTAGCTAAATTATTATTAAGATAATTTCCAAAATCTTTCCCTTCATTCTCAGCATAGATCCACTTCTCAGTATAGCAATATCTGTACAACCTCCTTTTACCTATCTTTATTAACCCTGATCTCACCCAAACCACCTCATAAAACTTTCTACTCACTCCTTCTCCTCCTTCCCCTATACTTTCACACCATTTTTACTGCTTCCCTCATACTTCCATATTTTATCTCTCTCTCCACTGACTACTACCACATCTATATTCTACCTATGGATCCAAAACATAAATCAGTTTATTCTTACCTTCTGCTCATAACTTCAACTCTTGTAGCTCTCTCTATACCTTACATTCTAACCTCCCTTGAACAATTCTCCTTTCTAGAACACTATCCCTACCAACAAACTCTCCCTATTTCCCTAAGTTATACTTACAAACATAGTAATATAACCACTACCTCCACATACCTACTTCCTAAATACCACAGATCAACCCACATAACCTACTCCCATGTTAAAAGATCCATTCTCAATATCTACAAAATTCTTAAGTGGATCCAATATCCCCAGAAACACCCTCTATTAGCCGGCGATATTCATCCTAACCCCGGTCCTAATACTAATATATTCAATCTATCAAATAACTCATCAACACCTATTAATACTACTATTAATAGATCATCAAACTCCCTTCTGATAGCACACCTTAACATCCATAGCATTAATAATAAAATGACCTACCTTCATGCACTCTTACAAACTCATTCCTTTGACATACTCTGCATCACAGAAACATGGCTAAAACCCACTACCCTTGACCAGGAAATTATCCCTCCAGGGTATGATATCCTTAGAAATTACCGTAAAATCAAAAAAGGTGGTGGAGTAGCCATTCTGTACAAATCAGGACTCCAAGTTAGCACCTTTGACATGCAACTACCAATTACGCACAATACTGAAATCCTAACTGCCAAGCTAGAAATTAACAATTCCAAATCCATTTATGTTATCTGCATATATCTCCCCCCAGGAAACAATATAAATACTCTTGAAAACATACTTAATCACATCTCTACACAACTACCTCAAGAAACCATTGTTCTAGGAGACTTTAATATAGACTGGATAACCTGCTCTCTGCCCAGTCCTACCAATCACATAAATCTTCATGGATTCTCTCAAATTATTACCACTCCTACCAGAATCCATAAACCAAGCAATAAAGCAACCACCTTAGACTGGATCCTTCACAATAGCCATCATAATACCTACAATTCAGGAACCCTTCCAGACGATATTAGTGACCACATGATAACCTATGTTATTAGGGATAAAACCCATTGCCCAAATTTTCGTAATATTATAACCCACCGCTCCAAAAGTTTCTTCAATCCTCAGTCCTTCCAAAATGAACTCAAAGCATGTGACTGGTCTCCCTTGCTAAATCTTGAACTAGATGAAGCAGTGACCTTTTTCAATACAAAATTCCTTCAAATCCTAGACTCCCATGCCCCACTTTGATCCTCCCACCAAAAGTCCAAAATTGCCCCCTGGCTAACAAAAGAAACTAGGCAAAAGATCCTCCTCAAAAATAAAATTTGGAACAAATGGAGAACCTCAAAAAGTCCAACTGATCATCTTCACTTCAAACAGCTAAGAAATGCCACCAAGAAAAACATTCTCAGAGACAAAAAAGACTATTACTTTCAACTCCTTCAAACCCATAAAGCACAACCTCAAAAATTCTGGTCAGGCATTAACAAACTGCTACAGCCAGGACACTGTAAAACTCCTCCCCCTTCTGGATTCCAGAATAACCCCAACCTGATTCCAAATGCTTTCAATAACTACTTTACTGAAGCCATTCTAACCCTTGCCAACTCAATACCTCCTAACACCACATCACCTCTAAACAACCCTAATCCTACAATTCCCACTTTTCATATACAACCTGTTCCTACATCCATCATTTTAAACTCCTCCAAAAACTTAAACCCTGCACCCCTTCTGCTGATTGCCTTCCAGCAGAATTCCTGCAACTAGCAGCTAAATCCATTGCCTACCCCATCTCCATCCTTATAAACAGAACTATCTCTGAAAGTAAAATCCCATCCATATGGAAAGTTTCCCATATCATCCCCCTACACAAAGGTGGCACATCTACTGAACTATCAAATTTTAGGCCAATAGCCTTACTCTCACCAATTGCTAAAATAATGGAAAAATGTATACACAAACAACTACTAAACCACCTTATCCATAATAATCTACTTACCAACTGCCAACATGGTTTTAGACCATTCCACAGCACAACAACTGCCCTACTATCCTTTGCTAACTCTATTAACAAAAATCGTAACAACAATACTTTCTCTTCTGCTCTATTTATAGACCTTTCAAAGGCCTTTGACATGGTGAACCACAACTTACACATTGAAACCCTGAAAGCCCATTCACTTGACTCACAATCAATTCTTTGGTTTAAATCCTATCTTGAAAACAGACAGCAGGCAGTCCTTTGGAATAATACTCTCTCTTCTTCCCTCCCTGTGAACATAGGAGTACCTCAAGGCTCTATTTTAGGTCCTCTTCTCTTCTCACTATTTATTAACAACCTACATACCAATATTCCACAAGCCAGTTGCATCCAATATGCAGACGACTCAACATTAATTTGCACTGCCAAATCCATAAACTCTCTCCATAAACTCTCTCCAACTCCAGACCCAAACAGTATTAAACAGTGTTGAAAAGTGGTTCATGCAACACCGCCTCCTTCTGAACCCCAAAAACCAAAACTACTACTCTTTGCTCCTACCCCTAAGTCAACTCCCCCAAACTTCATAGTAACCTCCAACAATGGCACTAATATAGTCCCTGATACCACAACCCGCTTACTGGAAGTTACAATTGACAACACCCTTAGCTTTGACGACCATATTAACTCAACAATAAAAACTGTCAACAAAAAATTAGGATCACTCTATAGAATCAAACCCTTCGTCACCCCCCCAGCAAGACTTACTCTTACTCAGACCCACCTTTCCTCTACCCTCATTTATGCTTCTTCAATTTATACTAATCTATCTAGAAATAACATTAATAAAAGAAAATGAAACTCCACGGATGAAGAAACTTGGTCCAGAAACTCGCAAATGCGTATCAAACGTGAATGAATAACATTAATAAACTGTCCACCTGTTATAATAACATAGCTAGATTTGCTACCTGTTCCCCCTATAGAACTCACCATTGCCAAAACCTCAAACAACTGGGATGGCTTGAACTGCATAATAAGCTTCTCTATCAGCAACTTGCTATAACCCAAAAAATCCTCTATCACCCCAATAATACACCAATCCTCACTAATTTGATCACCCCCTACAAAAATCTCTCTACACTTCGCTCAGCAAACAAACTCCTAGTGTCTACTGTCAAATCAAACAACAAAGCAGGGGACTCACTCTTCACCAGCACAGTGGGTAAAAGTTGGAATCAACTTCCAACTGAACTTACCTCACTTGCTTCCACTCAACTATTCAAAAAGCATCTTAAAGAATATTTAAAGAACCACTGGCTTTGTCCCTGCTCCAACCCTGACTAATTACACCCAATATACAAACATTTACAACACAATTTGGTTCCTAATGCTCTTTCTACTATAGCATCCAGCCCCTAATCTTACCTTCCCTCATCTTCTAAAAAAAAAAAAATAAACACATCTACTTTCTTTAGGGTTTTTAACAAAGTATTTTTATCTCATGTCACTTTTACTGTATGTTACTAATTTATATTGTGAATATGTCTACTGTAATATTGCACATTTGTCTCTGTAACTGGTTGGAGCTTTTCTCCCCGGGCCTCTACTGAAAATGGACATATATCCAGTTAGACTAGCCCGGTCAACAAATGCAAAATAAAATAAATAAATAAAATTTACTGAGAGGTGTTTGAATAATTACATGATCAGCCATGCTGCAAGGTTCAGAGTTTGGAGCTGAGTGTGTAGTAGAATTTGATTGTTCTGCTGAGACAGTAGATAAGGTTTTTGAGGCAAGTTCCAAGGAGGGGAGTTGAGACATATTCCTTAGAATTGGGTACCAGTGCTGGCAAGGCCAGTCCGGAGCAATTAGGATCATTTTTGGTTTTTCCTGTCTGACCTTTAGTAAGACCTTGGGGAGAAGAGGCAGAGGGGGAAAGGCGTAGACTGATGGGTTTTTCCAACTGAAGGATAGGGCATCCACTTTCCATGCTTGTCTATGATAAGTCCTTGTGCAGAATTTGTCCAGTTGTTAATTTTGGGAAGAGGCAAATAGATCTATGTCTGGGCTACCCCATTTCTGTGTTGCCATGCTGAATACTTGTGGATCCAGTTTTCACTCGTGCGGGTCCATAAGATTTCTGCTTAGGTCGTCTGCCAGAGTATTTTGTTTTCCTGGCAGGAATTGAGCTGGAAGATGTACTTGGTAAGTCAAGGCTGTGTTCCACAATGCCATGGGTAGTCTGCAAAGGAGATAGGAATGTGTACCCCCCTGCTTGCTTATGTAGCACATAACCATGGTGCTGTCCGTCTTTATCAGTAGTTGTCCTGGATGAAGTAGGTCCTTGAAGGCTGTCAGGGTATTCTGAACAGCTAGCATCTCTTTTTGGTTGATATGCAGATGCATTTATTTTGGGCTCCACATGACCTGAATGCATCTCCCTGCCAGGTGGGCCCCCCCAGGCATAGTCTGATGCGTCTATAGTTAAGGTTTGGGTGGCAGGGGGTAGAGTGAATGACAGTCCCTTGTTATGGTGACATGTCTCTGCCCACCAAAGAAACTCCTGTTGTAGGCAGGGAATGAGAGGAATCATTGTTTCCAGACTGTGACAATGTTGACTCCATAAACTTTTTAGGTACCATTGAAGTTTCCTCATATGCAGTCTTGCATATGGAATTAGTAGAATGCAGGATGTCATGAACCCCAAAGCCAGCAGAATTTGTCTTGCAGATAACTGGGTTTTTGTTGCCATCTGTTTGAAGTATATAGTCAGTTGCCTTTGTTTGTCTGGTGTAAGGTAAGTCATCTGGGCAGTTCTATTCAAGCTTGCACCCAGGAATGCAATTTCTTGAGAGGGTACCAGTTGTGATTTATTTTCATTTATTGTGTACCCTAGGCATGTCAGAAGCCTTTTTACAAATGCCAGATGTTGAAGAAGAATGTCCTTATTCTCTGCTTGAATGAGACAGTCATCCAAGTAAGGATAAATTTCTATGCTTCTTTGTCTGCAAAATGCAATTACTGGTGCCAGGCACTTTGTAAAGACCCTGGGCACAGCAGATAAGCCAAAGGGCAGTGCAGAGAATTGGTAATGCATAAAACCTGCCTTGAAGCGGAAGTATCTTCTGCACGATTCACTTATTGGGATATGCAGGTATGCTTCTTTTAAGTCTAGAGTCACTAACCAAGCGTTCTTGCCCTGCATAGGCAGTAGCTGTTGTAAAGTCAGCATTTTGAATTTTGGAATGTCCGGGAATGTGTTTAAAACCGATAAGTCCAGTGTTGGACACTAGGCATTGTCTTTTCTGGGTACCCAGAACAGTCTTGAATATAAACCTTGTCCTTTTTCCTGTTCTGGTACTGGTTGAATAGCCCCCATATCCATGAGGGATGTAACTTGTTTCTGTGCCTCTGCCCATTGATTTTGTGGCAGATCTGGCCAACCGTTTGGAATTGGCAAAGTATGGAAATGAAATCTGTACCCCTGGGATACTATGTTTAATACCCACTTGTCCTGGGTAATTAACTGCCAATTTTAAGCATGAAGTGCTAATTTTCCCCCCAAGGGAGCTGCCAAAAGATAAGTGCTTGTTGATGGTAGAGGGAAGTCATTGAGACTGCTTACTGTAGGGTTGTGCTTTGTTTCCTCCAGATTTGGAGGTGGAGGCACCCCATTGCTTTGACCTGTAAGAACCCTGTGACTGGTATCTAGAGCCTTTTGAGCACCTGGAATTGCCTTGAGAGGCTCTGTTGGACACAGGAAAGGACCATTTTTTAGTAGGCCAGTGCCTACTTAATCTGGGTGGCTGCACTTTTAAGAAATCTTTTACAATTTGCATAGATATAGCTTTGTCTTCCATTTTCTTTAAAACCTCTTCTGCCTTATTACCAAACAGAGTATCATGCTGTAATGGGGCATCCAACAATTTAGCTTTAACATGATCAGGCAGATTTTGCTCCTTGAGCTAGGCATGCCTTCTAATCACAGATCCAGTAACTGCGGCCCTGCAAGAGGCCTCCAAGGAATCAAAACCACATTGCAAAGTATGCTTTCCAACCTGTTCTGCTGCATGCAATAATTCCTATAAGTCTTTATTTCTACACAATCAGAAATCAACATCATTTTCTGTTTCAATAAGCCCATAATATGCTGTTGATATTTTACCATATGAAATTGGCAATTTAAGGCCCTAATTGCCAAGGTTGCAGACGTATAAAACTTCTTTCCCCATCTATCCAGCTCCCTGGAATCTCTATCAGAGGGGGTAGGATTTTTGGCTGTAGAGGCCTTTACACCTTTGGGACCCTGTGAGATAGTTTCAGGATCAGCAGGATTTTTGAATAGAAATTTGTGGGAGTCAGGAACCCTGTAATATGTCTGGCTTACTAGGAGCCAGAGGTAGGGAATCAGGAGCCATGCTTGATTCCGAAAACACATCATCAACAATGTCTAATACAGGAGGTATAGCCAAAGGCCCATGCTGAGGAAGAAGAAGAAAATCCCTAAGCCTCTTTTTTTATTCAGAGAAATCCTGACTCTCCCAATGAAAATGTTCCCTTAAAGTATGCAAGGTTTCTCCAAAAGAATAATCTTCAGGAGGAGATGCTGATGGGATGGATTCTTCTGCATCTGAATCCTCATAGGGTGGAATAGAAAATTCTTGATCAGAAGAGGAATCAGAAGAAATAGAAACATAATCAGTGTCTTGCCTAGGCCTCTTGGCGGGGAGGGGGGGGGGGGTTGGGAACCCCTGATCAAGGTAATTAAGTCCTCAGCCATTTTGATCATCTGTATTTTAGGCATACGCACTTGAGCACGTGGCTCATGTGTCATTTTTTAGACTTAGAAGTTGTTTTTGATCTTGTTTTTGATGCTGGCGTCGGTTTTATGTAAAAATGTTGAGGCCTGAAAATACCCTCAGAAGCCGGTGCCTGCTCAGCGGCTCTGGACCCATCCAAGAGAGAGACATCCACGGGTTCAATACTGTGAGATTCTCGAGGCATACCGGACTCCGCATGGGTTTTGGTAGAGGCCTGCGACTCAAAAGTTGCGGGTATCAGGGGCTGCGAAAGCGCCTCACTGAGTACCGGTGAATGGCTTAGGAGAAACGTCATCGGTTTTGGACCTCAATGGTCTGTCTCTGTCTTTTTCTTTGCATTTTGTTGTGAACTCCTGTATTTGGATTGCTATCCAATGACATTTCAGGATAATTAAATCTGGATCCAAAATATTTTGAAGCAAAAATATACCGACGCTTAATAGTGCATTGGTTAAATCTAGCACAAAACCAACAGCAAGGCACGTTATGATCTGGGCCTAGGCAAGGAATACAGTACAAATGAAAATCCTTTTGAGATATTTGCTTCCCACAAGTAATGCAATTATTACCTTTTACTGACATCGGAAAGGAGCAAGAAAAAGTTTCCCCAATGGGGTACTTAGCTTTAGTTGAAGACTTCGGTTCTGAACCTCGAATGCGAAAATTTCAGGAGTCGGCCCACCGGCACTTGCGAACTGCTTCTGCTTTGGGCACCTTGCGGCAAGAAAGACTGGCGTCGGCTGCATGTTTTATACCCCTGACGACCTTCACATCATGGAAGAGGAGACAGCAACCAACACAGGACCCAAGGTTTTGTTATTCAGGCCGACTGAGGGCAACCTGCCAGCAGATTACCCAAATGTAATGACTGCAACAGTGAAACACGAAGAACATCATTGTGCAAAAGAGTTGGTACACGAGTAGTTTTCCAAGTTAATGGTGGGGTAGTTGAAATCGCCCATTATTAGGGTGTTGGGTTGTATCCTAATATTTTCTAGTGTATCAAGACATGAGGAGTGGGAATCTTGGGGTATGGTAGGGGATCTGTAGCAAGTTACAACTTGGATTCCATTCTTGCCCAGAGTTAGTTGCACTTGGATAATCTCAGATGCATTATGCTGAGCAACTAGCCTGGAGGTATGGATATCCTTAATGAATATCGGCACGCCTCCACCTTTAGTGTTTTGGTCCAGGTTAGGTGGCCAAAGATGTGGTATGAATTATAGCCTGGTAATGCAGCAATGCTCTCTGCAACCTTGAACTAGGTCTCTTTCACTGCAAAGATGTCGATGTTCTCCATTTTAAGGAGTCCTCGAGTGAATGCATTTTGAGGTTTAGACTTCTAGCATTGAGTAGCATTACCCTCAGATTTTGCTTGCTTGTACCTGTTATGGTGGTGAATTTGTCATTTGAACTTTGCCTAAAAAAGGCACTATAGGGGTGGCAAGAGCCTTAGCCAGTATCCAGAATCCCAAGGGCAACAGTTGCAGGCAATCTCTGGCAAAGCACTGTGGTCTGTCGATCATGTCATCCCAGGCAGACAGATACTGGATCCCTTTAGAATGACACCAGAAGCTTAGCCAGTTGTTGAAGTCAATCATTCTGTCCTTGTACTGTGGTATCATTCTGGGTGATGGCAGGATGCTATTCAGGGCTAGGGTCATACCTGCCTGAGCTACAATATCAGAGAGCTCCTACATGTCTCTTTTCATGTAGTCCAAGGGAGGTACGTCTCAGGTTATTCACACCAACATGGACAATGACAGAGTCATATTTGTACTTGTTGTGGAGTGACCTAAGTGAGTGCATTATGTGGTGGATCCTGGCCCCTGATAGGCAGCTGACGATAACTTTCTCCTTGTTTAGCCTGGTGAGTGGAACATCAGTGTGCCTGATTATAGAGTCACCTATGACTAGAGTGTTGGGTACGTTGTTATGCCTTATGGGCTGTGGTTGAGTGGCACACTGAGTTTGTGGGCTATGTGTCATTTGGGTTGTGTTGGGGGGGTGGAGGTTGCTTGCATTTCTGCTTTGGAGGTCTCTGTTGCTTGAGCAGATTTTTATTGAGAGCCTCTACAAATGTAGGTGTGTGTTTTGTGTTTCTGTGTGTGTGTTTTGGTGGTGTAGGTTTTGAGGGACTATGTGATGAGTGTGGTGTGGTGCAAGTGTTTACCTTCTCCTCTTGACTGTCTAGACCAGTCTTGGGTGAATAGAGTTTTGCTTCCAGTTAGGCTATATAAGTGCATCTCTCACAGGTTGTAGTTTTGGGTGGCAGGAGGAGACGGTTGTCTGTGTACATTAGGAAATTGCTGCATTGCCCCAAGATGACCAGATTCATCAGGTAGACAGGAGAAATCACTGGAAGCTGACCCTTAGACATGCCTGGACAGGTGCTTATTTATTAAGTACTAAAAATTCTTTTCCTCTAGACAAGTGAGGAAAGTTGAGTGCTGTAGTAATATGTAGCTTATTTAGTGCTTACAACGAGTTCTGAACAAGCGCTGAGCTCTAAGAAACAGATTTGAGTGCTAAAACTAAAAAACTGGCTAGTTCTAAGGGAAATTTTGAAGAGCAGACTTTATGGCGCCGGGAATAGTTTAACCCTAGATAAGCGGTGATGCATAAAGTGTATTTTTTAATATAACAGTAGCAAATGAGCAAACTGATTTAAACCAATTAACCAATAAAAAGCTAAAATCTGAGCCCTGTTTTTGGAGTCTTCGATCAGACAAGTTCTAACTGCACACTCCTACCACTAGGGTGCCGGGGAACCTTCTCCAAAAAAAGATGGCCTGGATTAGTGCTCAAATTATACAAACAAAGCTGGATTCAGCAGGTCTGAATTTAGTCTATGCTACAGCAAACAAGGCGTACCAATTTCAGAAAGAAATAGTTAAAATAAGCAGGCACAATAAGCCTTTACCCAGAAACTCCCAGCTCAGAAAGGCAGAATCTACCCTCTCCTCCCACAAGAATGCAGACCACACCTTCTTAATGTAAAATAATTGGCTCGAAGCCCAAGTGCTTAAACCAGAACTAATACACTTTTAGAATAACAAACACTAAGCCTTCAATCAGCAACTCCCAACTTAGAAGGATGTAAACTACCTGTCCTGCCACAACAGTGCAGACCACAAACCTTCTTAATGTAAAGCAACTGGTCTGAAGCCCAAGTGCTTCAACCAAAGGCTTTGAATAACAGTTGCAATTTAATCAGGCTACTATCAAGCAGTAATAAATGGAGCAGAATAAATACAATGGAGTGCTTTTAAGAAGTGGCAAAAGCAAAATAAAGTGCAATTGTTTTTCTTTTTTTTTTAGTAACGTGCAAGGGGAGAGGAAGAAGAAGCAGAAGAAAAATTCAAGGTTAAGAACCTAAGTGGGTTGGCCTTCTCAGATGTTCTCTCTGTATTAAGTAGAGTGAACACCAGACTGGGAGGGGTTTCCCAGATCAAATTTACGGTAGGGGTGGGCAACTGCAAAGCCACCAACTATAACAACACCTACTATCTTACAGAATTATCAGGCGGCTGCATACCCATGTACACAGCTGTGCTTTATAACTACCTGAAAAGGCCCTTGTTACTCTCAGCTTGCCAGAAGTGGAGAGCTGAGCATAATTCTAGCATGCAGTCAGCCAGGAGAAATTGTCGGTTATAGAATCAGAGTGGACTATGTGTAACCCATATATATGTAGAGAGATGCAAGCGTTGGCTGTCGGCATTCCCAAATGCTGTTAGCATCACAAACATTCTGTCCAACTACGTAGGCAGTTACACCCTGCATAGTGCATCAACTGAACAATTTAAAATTAATGACTTTAAGCCACAATTTTTTACACCACTTTTATTTTTTAGACAATGTCTAATGCAAAAGTTGTTTTATGTAAAAGACATGCTTACTCTGCATAAATCTGCCCCTTACATTTATTCATGATGCAGTACTTATACCAGTTGCAGGTATAATTCAAAGTACTGTTAATCTGTAGCCACATCCATGCCCAGTGTATCTTAATCCAGTCCCAACAACACAGCAGGCCGATGGGTTAGGCATGAAGTTCACTGAAAAAAGGGGTATTTTTTTATTTAACCATTCATTTTAATATAATGCCATTTATAAGATGAATATACCATGACAGAGTTATTTTCTTGACAGACTGCAGTCAGTTTATTTGGTTTACAACTTTGTGACAAAACTCCTTGTGTGAGGAAAATCCAAATTACCCGCCTCCTGCCATGGTGCATTACTTATTTTACTAGACTCCAACAAATTTTGAAGACATATGAAGCCTATGTTTCACTGGAATATAAACAAAAACAAGTGTTACATATCTCTACGTTTAGTCATTTTCAAAATACGGAAACTGTATCCAAGTCCTAAGCAGTTTTTTTCTCCACCTTCAATTTGAAGCTTCAGATGTAATCCACTGTGCTCAGTACCACCACCAACAATCATCAATGTTGGCTGCAGAGTCACTCATGCCTGCATACTGTATTTTATTTTTCATTTCTCACTGTATGTCTACTATCTGTCTGCCAGATGTAGATATCATGGAACAACTTGAAACTGTAAATGTAAGAAACTGAGTTGTGTCTTGGAAATTTGCAATAGCCTAGCAAGATATCCCCACCAATTGGTGTCATCGATACTGAAATGTTCCTCCTCCTAAATCCCAGAAGGCTAAGCTGGCTATTGGCTTCTCCTCTTCTTGTCTGTTTGAAATGGATTTATTCTCTCTGACAAGGTGAACCAATAAGGCATGTTTGAAAAATATAACAGGGACATACATATAATATGGCACGCTTATGTCAAAAACTACACTCTTGAGGCTAGGTACGAATACAATGATCATTGCTACTTTAAATGATTCACCACAGAGCAGCACAACTGCTTACTTCATGAGGAGAAGTCTAATAATCAAAGAATGCAATAAAGTTTTCAAAATCAGTTCCAAATTATTAAGAAGATACTTCTCTTAGAAAAAGAAACCATGTATTAAGGCATTACATGAATTATTCAGTTGGCATTAGGCATACATAGCTCTCTTGCAGCCTTCAGCCACCCTCTACCCTACAAAAACTCACACCTCCTCAGAAAGCAGTCATAGCCTGACTGTGTTAGTCTTTGAGGAAAGAGAGATCCTGGTGCCTGTAGTGGGAAAATGTCCTAAAGCATACACATTTGAAAACCTATCTAGAGGCTAAGCCGTTACTCAAGCATCAGTCATACAGTGGCACTCAAAGTAATTATTTCAAGATTTATCTACTCACTCAATGAGACTAGACCATTTATAAGGCTTTTCTTGTTAGTCAAATCTGGGAGAATTCTCTACCCAGTACACACATAGTCATCCCTCTAGTGTCCTTGGCAGGAATTGATTTCAATTCAATGGTGGTAAAAGAGGAAAACTTGCTCACACATGACCATTTTATTTGTCATTATATATAATCAACCATAAGGGATGAAAGATTTTTCTAATTATTCTAAAGCAGATCTCACGATATTTCTCATTACCATATAACTGTAATAATGTATTCCATTTTCAGAATGTTTGGCTTTTCATTTAATTTTATTACCAATGATTTTAGGATTTCTTTAAGGTTATTCATTGGGATTAACACTTTACTGAAGTCTTAATTGAACATAAAACCCTGCATAAATACTTAGAAATGAATACTGTTTTTCCCCCCAATGTAAACTTCAGCAAATGTACTAGAAATTATAACCGTAAAACTTTCAATCTCAGTGCCAACAAGTTGCCAAGCTATGTCTACTCAGGTTATGTAAATAGAAATGCATATTTAGTGACTCGTTCCAGTGCATACAACAATCTATAATTCAATCCATACATATAATAAATCTGCAGTTTTGCAGTATATTTTTAGTTTGAGTTTTTATTCATTTAGTGTGTGTGTGTGTGTGTGCGTGTGTGCGTGCGTGCGTGCGTGCGCGTGCGTGTGTGTGTGTGTGTGTGTGTGTGTGTGTGTGTGTGTGTGTGTGCGTGCGTGTGTGTGTGTGTGTGTGTGTGTGTGTGTGTGTGTGTGAGTGCGTGCGTGCGTGTGCGTGCGTGTGTGTGTGTGTGTGTGTGTGTGTGTGTGTGTGTGCGCGTGCGTGCGTGTGTGTGTGTGTGTGTGTGTGTGTGTGTGTGTGTGTGTGCGTGTGTGTGTGTGTGTGTGTGTGTGTGTGTGTGTGTGTGTGTGTGTGTGTGTGTGTGTGTGTGTGTGTGTGTGTGTGTGTGTGTGTGTGTGTGTGTGTGTGTGTGTGTGTGTGTGTGTGTGTGTGTGTGTGCGTGCGTGTGTGTGTGTGTGTGTGTGTGTGTGTGTGTGTGTGCGTGTGTGTGTGTGTGTGTGTGTGTGTGTGTGTGTGTCTGCTAGAGAGTTGGTTGCTTCATTACTGTGTGTATATGCGGAAATCAGCAGTTTTGTCAAATCAGTAGTATAGCCATACTGAAGCATAATCTTTTGACACATCTATGGGTGCTTGAAGCCACATGCATTAATAACACTCCACTAATCATAAGGTACAAAGATCGTTGTATCCCTGCTGCGTTCCACTCCTTTTCCTATAGTTCTAATTAAGTACCAGCATAGCTAAAAAGCTGCGAGTTTAATAAAAGAGATGCATCATCTGAACATCGATTGAAAATTTGAAGTGAACTGTGATATACTAATACAGTATGACTATACATGCGTTCACACTGCAGTTTGGTAAATGGTTAATCAATTTAGAAACACTACTCCAAAGAGAAATATACGGCAATGACATTAGGCATACCCCTCAACCTGCTAATGCAAGAAATCTGGACAAAACTTGACATAATGGGGGACAAAGGTCCAAAAGTAGGGACAGATTTTAAATATTGCTCATAAAAAACTTAGAAAGTTGCAAGAATAACAGGATTTGTGTTAGCATGCATTTTCTAAGGATATAAAGTCTGAAACTAAAATGCATTTCATTATTTAGTTACTTCAGTCCTCAGATCATCTCAGTGATTTGCTAGAAAATGAATAATTTTATGAGGATCAGACCAAAAATATAAGGCAGAAATATGGACATTCTGTGAAAAGCTGCACAGCTGAGAGGTATGAATTGGGTGCTACATGGTTGCTGCAACCATGAGAATGAAAATCTACCTATTTTATAAAAAACACCTTGCCGAAAATGAGTGAAAATGGAATTGTAGGCACATGATAATAATAACAAAGCTGCCGGTAACCCTTTCCTCTATAATAAACTACTCTGTCAGCATTCCATAGACAGTTGCTGAAGCCTAACAAACTTTTGAGTGAAAAGTGAGAATTTGTTTGACCTGTGGTTATAAAGCTGGTGTTGAGCCTACAGTTTAACACCTGTCCTTTTTTGTTCTGTCAGGTGTCGTTATTTTGGATTTACTGTTCATTATTTTCCTTTTGCAAATGTGCTCTGCAAGCCAGCAATCAAAATGTGTGAAATGTAACATTCTCTCTTCAACCAGCTGATGTGTTTGCCTCAGTGAGCTAGACTGCTTTGTTGGACATGGCAGTATAAATTTAATGAAGGACTGTGCAAAAATAAATGTCTGTTAAGAGAGCAAGCTCATTAGATTTGCCCCATGGGGCACAATAAAAGAAACAGAAAAAGGTTGCTTAAGCAATTTAAGCTTTATGGAAAATTTAATAAAAAGTGAGAAAACTAATACATTTCTTTAGCAAATCATTCCAAAATACAGAATTCAGATTACTCAGCACTTCACACTAATAGGTGCTGTCCAGAACTACATGAGCCAAATTTGTATATAATTTTCTGCTGTCTAGGACTCTTATACTGACTCAGTCTATGATTCAGAAATAATTCCACCCACAGGCAGTAAGAGCTGTGTCCAAACTGCACTGTTTTCGCAATCATGGAAAATGTGATTCAGGGGCATGTTGCCAGCAAAATACCTCACTATCAGCTGATTTGTGTGTCTCTGATTCACCTGTAATTACTATGAGTGCAAATTAGCACTTTCCTGTCGTAAGCACCTCTAGCAGCCCATGTGTCACATTGGCACAAGCACAAACCACAATTCACTTTTACGCACACAGACATACAGACTCACACACATAC
This sequence comes from Protopterus annectens, assembly GCF_019279795.1. Taxonomy (NCBI): domain Eukaryota; kingdom Metazoa; phylum Chordata; order Ceratodontiformes; family Protopteridae; genus Protopterus; species Protopterus annectens. Next base: position 670,358,322 of record NC_056748.1, on the reverse strand, counting down.
ACACATCTTACCTGTTCCTGAGTTGACCCCGACGCATCTTTCTATTTTTGTCCCTGCCTTTGAAAATCATAGTTGAATCCTTACAGTCAGTCAGTAATGCCAGACATTAGAGTTTCCTTCTTCTTTTTTTTATAAAGTGCATTGCAACACTAGACCTGTTGTTCTATCAACTTATGTGAGTCCAAGTAATAATTAACGTCTTCTCCCTACTGGAATATAGTGATCATCCTAGCTTTGTCCTGAAGGCTTATCAAGGCTGTACACAGGTGTGTTGCCCACTCACAAGTACATACCACCCCATCCATTTCAACTGTCCCTGATTTTACAGAATGCTCACAATGTTGTTTCTTATATGTGCAATGTCCCTCGGAGTTGCATAATTCATATAGTGTAAAAAAATAGACGCTTCCTCAGTTAGTATCGATGGTTAAGCCACTTTCTTTGCTAATGCTGAAGGTTTCAAACTCTCCCTCCTTTTTTTCCGCAAAAACTGAAGGTAACATATTAAGAATATCCATTGCATCTAGTGGTAGCATAGAATACTAACACTCTACTAAGGAGCTTGCTGTCTGCCAAGACTACGGGGTGCACCGCTCCATTTTATCTCTAGTGTCTAGACTAGTATAGAGGACTGAAATTTGCAAGAGAGATACTTGTGAGCGATGAAAGTTTACAGTCTGTATCTTTTTAAGTTCCTTTTGCTCATGATATAAAGAGTATCACTGTTGTCTGGCCCTTGCCCAAGTCTTTCTTGTGGGAAAACTTGTTCTCTTAGCTTTCTAAGTGCCTTTAGAACAGGATATAAAGAGCATCCCTGGGTCAAGCCTCCCTCCGCCACCTAATATTAAAGGATTGGCTTGTTAGTCAAGAGGAGTATAGAGGTGTGACAGCCCTGCCATACACATATTCACCTATTCATGTATTACATACACAGCCTACATCACCCAATCACACTCACCCATTCTCTCACACATACACACATTCACTCAGCACTACCATGTTGCTAAACTCCTCAGAACGTATCTCAAACATGTTTTTACCCTTTGACTGTAATGAGCGATTGCAACCTTTTGACCAGGATCATTAACATGGCTGGCCAAGGAAACTTATGCAGCTGAGCAATTCCCTGAATTGCTGGGCTTCATAAAAGCCTTATTGCAGGCATTTCTGAGGGAGATGAGTTGGTTAATTAGTACATGCTACTCCCTGGAATGTCTCATTAGCATTTGCAGTAGAGCAGAGAGACAGCGCCTTTTATGGTGCTGCAACACTATGGTGCAGCACTATTGTAGTGATGTCTCTGCATCAGAAATGGATGCCATTTATGGTAAAATGGGCTTACTGCTCACAGTATCCTTTCAGAATTACACCCCCAGTCTTTAGCGTTAGTTATGATTGGGTCTCAGCCATTAGCAATCTTTATCCGGATAATACATTAAGTTGTTTTTGGAGATAACCTCATATGCCCAAGTTTTATTACATTTGAAACTCTTTTGTCAACTACATTTCTGAAAAGTCTTGAAAAAGGTGAATCCATATAAACAGTAATAATTCATTTGTGTAGCCTGTAAACTAATTTAAAGAAAGTTTTGTATTGCTATGCAGACATCTTAAGCTAGGATTATTGTTTTTCACGAAAGAGGCACTCTATTTCCTTCCAAATTCTTTTCTAGTTTTTCTACCATAAACTACAAAAATCACAGTTTTGCTGTGTTCAAATCTCACATTATATCAGTAAGAATTTGTCTATGTCATGATATGGGTCTTTGGTCAATGCCGGCAGTTATGCATGCTAATGCTGAATCCTGTATCTTGTTGAGTTTAGGAAAAGTGATATGAAGCTCATACAACTATGCTATTGCTTTTCCAAACAAACAGATGTTAAAGAAACTTTTTTGTAAAGAAGACAGGAATAAGTTGTCTTTCAAGACTATATAACCAGTCTTACAAGTGTTCTCATTTTCTTCAAATAGTTTATTGCTACTATCAATTTGTTAAATAAAAAAATACAGTTACTAAGATAAATTTAGCTATACTCTTCCAATCTTTTTTACTAGACTTTAAAGCAAAATGTGATGGTTACAAATAGAAGAGCATAGCAGCGACATTCCCAGGAACTCACCTGCAAAAGATTAAATAAAATTGAAAGGCTGTTTTTTGCAGTCTTCAGTTAGCAAGTCATATTAATTTAGGGAAATTAAAACATTGACAATGTTTACAGAGGCAATGCAAAAAGCCAGTGATATGCAAGCTTGCCACTGTGCCTAAACTGAGAAAAATGAGTTCATTTTATTTATGCCACTGCAAATTAATGAGACACGAGCAAAATTCTGAGATCCAGATGAAGAAACTGAAAATGTATTGAAGTATGGCAAATTCCACACTGGCTATTTTGGAGTGGAATAAATTAAAGTACAATAAGAACAATTTAGAATGGTTGTGCATACATTTGTATACTGAAGAACATGAAAATATAATGAAAAGTATGCATCTATTTGTTTTTATTTATTTTCAGAGAAAAGATTTCCTTTACTATAGGTTATGGAACAAATCATGTCCTTAGTATGTATGTTAACTACTTAGTACAGTATGAGTTTAGGATCCCTGAGTACTTGTCAGGTGCCATTTCTATTTATATTCTAAGACCAGAGGTGCAAAAGTTAAGAAGAAGTAAAATGGAACTATCCTTTCCGATTCACCTACATCCCAATGAGTAACAGTGAAGGGTTCAATCAGATGAAACCAACTAGCTGAACCTCTTCATCAACCACAAAACATTTTTTTAAGTTTTTCACTCTTGTATCCTCCAAGTGGGAGACTTGACTAAAATCATAGTCATACAACCTCTGAGAAAGGAAAGCACAGCAAAGAATTAGTGCTGGTGTGTACACAGAAATTGCATTAGCAGTGAATTTCTATGGCAAATACCTCTGAGTAAATTCTTATTTGGTGAAGCCAAATCTATGAGTTGAAAGCTCACCAATTGCAACTCGGCAGCAAGTAGTGTAGCCATTGTTCAAAGATCTTTCACTTCTCTTGACAACAAAACAGTGTTGATGTTTACACTCAGTTGAAATATTATAATAGACAGCCACCTGTCTGAAGAAGCAGTAGGAATATACCGTTAAAGCGCTTACTCTTTTACTTTTTGTTTTTATTAAAGTTTTGTGGATTTTACCTGCAGCTGTGTCGGACTGGTACTTATTATTGGCTCTACTTAAAACAGTGTTGATGTTTACACTCAGTTGAAATATTATAATAGACAGCAACTGCATTATTTATTAGCACTAAAAGAATCATTGATGTCAAACAAAATGTGGTAGAAAGAGAAAAACAGAGCTTTCAACAATATTTGGCATCATTAGAACAGAGACAGGGATATGGCATAATAGTTGTAAAAGACAAATTTCATATTAATCTGCTGCTTTGCTGCTCTGAACAACTTTAAGTAACTGTCTTATGTGTGTCCCTAATAATTAGTGGATAACAACACCTAAGGCAGCACCAGACTTCATTTATTATACTTGTGTCGTATTCGGCTGATGTTTAGAGATTAGTGTTATTTCACCATGTCAGAGGTTCATTTTTCAGTGTGAAGGAATAACGTCAAAAATGAATGGTGTGTGTTAGACTACAAGATTTTGTCAGTGCCAAAGGATTCTTTTAAAAAAGTGTCAGTTGGTTTTCGGTAGGCGGAACCCTTGCCATTGTGGCCTTTATTGTTACAAAAAAGGGGTGGATTTGAACCAGTTCACTTTTATGCTATTAAAGAAACAAAAATAAACAAACAAGCACGCAAACCTACAAATGCAGGAAAAAATAAATACTAGTCATCTTACAGCTCTTGTCCTAAGCCTCTCAAGTGCTAGTCATAAGCACATAGTGTTAATAACCAAACCTATTGCTGTTAGACATAATGCAGTGGTTACACTTCCTTTTTCTACATCTTGGTTAAATTTCCCTACATTGATTGAAGGACTTATTCCAACAGTTGAAGACCTTTTTATCAGATTTATTGTGCTGTCGTTTAGTACCGAAAGACTGACATTCATTTTTTTTTTTTTTTTTTTTTGTGAAAAATGTGACTTGATTAAAGTGTTACTTGTTGCAATGCTGTTTGTTCTGTTTTTATTGTGTTATCTTATGCTGAATGCTTGGTATATCTTCAGTACGGGTTGTCTAGTTGGTTCACTGTCGGAGAACTACTCAGTTAGAATCCTGAGGTAAGGGACTGTGTGGGTGGCAACGTTCTCTGTGAAAACATTTTTAATACATCCATTGTGTTTTAGCTAAGCTACAAGCTGCCATGAAATAATGCTGCTTCTATCACTCTGAATTGTTTCTTTGAATATCAGTTGTTTGCCATTTTATTTATGGACTTGAATGCATTGACAGCTGCAATTATCTGCCGTTTATACCAAATAAATTAATAAGGGAGTAAGGAAGTCTCAAATCACATATGCTTTGGTTACGGACAGATGACAAGAAATGCAGGTTGCAAATTTAAGACCAGAAAAAATAAGTATTACACCAGTTCTGTATGAAATTGGTGTAATTAATGGTAAAATGCAGGACTGAGCTCACCAAAGTTCGTTCTCGATGATTATGAAAAGTCAAAGATGAAAATGGATGATAATGCTTCATTTGTAGTAGTGCAAATTCATGTCAGCAAACTTGCAGAAAGTAAAGGTCCAAACCAAAAACATCCAAAGGCAACCATGCAGTAAAGAAATATATGTTTCTTTAGCAATTTCAACCAAAGTCTTCATCAGAATTAAAAAAATAAATAAATAAATCCTTCCCATCCACATGTAAACATCCATTTCAATTAACAATATCCAGTGAAAACCTTAATAAAGAATTCAGGGAACATCTCAAAATTCACACGTCACCATATGCAAATAGAATTTATAAAACTTTTATAAAAAACATTTACTACTTATGGTTTCATTTAACCCAGAATTTTTATCAGCCTGTAGTCTTAATTGCCATAAGGTCTCCCTTTTTAACACTAATTTCTTGTAATCACCCCCACGCAAATTTTTAGACATTGTTTCTAAAACAGAAAATTGATTTTTTTTTTTGTAAACATTACATGATAAAGTATACTTTATAAAGTGCTTTATTGCCATCTTTACTTTCTACAGCATATAAACATTCTTTAATTCTAGGTTTTCTACTCTTAATAAATAGTCTACAGTGAGCTTCCTTGCAGATGTTTTCAGAAAAATATAGCCACAGAACACAGCAGAATGAAAAAAAAAACTGCCTCAAAGTGACTTTCTGCTAAACAAAGATTCTACTGAAAGAATAATAAACAGGTGAAGTGATCTGAACCCATTATGGTCCGAGTTCACTATGGCTGAAGGTGGGCAGATATGTGCTGATGCCTCTGTATGAGGAAACTGCAGTAGAGTTCTTTATAGTGATGTTACATAGATGAGTTCTTTATATCAGTGTTGCATTTTATAATGATCCTTCCACTCCTTTAAACATAAAGGAATCTGGGGACATTGCTTGTCAGTCTGTGCTCCTGACCTAATCAGGTGTGTTTTCTTAGGTATTTCTGAAGCTTAAAAACTCTGCTTAATCCAGTTTAAATAGTATCTTTGCCATAGCACTTTTCGAACTATGATATACTTAAGCAATAACAGATGATGTGGTGTGGTATACTGAAGATTTACCCATGATTGTTGTGGTTTAATCACGAGGGCTAAGCCCGAGTAATTAAACAAAGGCAACCGTGGGTAAATCGGTTATTGCTATTATACAATGACATTATTTTAAGAAAAAAAAAATAGTTACTTTTCTTAAATAATGTCTCTGTATAATGGCAGATTGCTGTTCTTCTGCCAGTTGTGGTATACTGCGTCTGCATTTTGATGTACTGCGCATTCGTATGGGACTTGTGTTCCCATGCATACCCAGTACATCAGTGCTTTGAAACGGAAGCAACAGAGAAAAAAACAGTCTCCGTTGCTCCGTTTTCTCTCTCTCTCTCTCTCTCTCTCTCTCTCTCTTTTTTTTTTAATTGAAAAAAAAAATAAGGTTTTGGGGCAGTTTATACCAACGGAAAAAAGTCCGGGCGACCGGACCTTTTTCCGTTGGTATATTGTGGGATTTACAACAGGCACGCTGGTTCGGCTGGCCAATCAGCATGCACGTTTTAGCATATTAATAGGGAGACATTGTATAATTCAAATTATTCATTTTACTCCACTATGCTTACTTTCTCAAATGATACTGAAATGTTCTAAAACATTCTACTGGAAAAAACACAGATAATATAATACTATGCAGACTGATAAGGCTATTCTTTCTCGTTTGCTACATTCTGAACAAAAAAAAAATATACTCTCTTGCAGTCAAAGCAGCATCATTCAACATCTCACATTACAACAGCTTTCAGCAATGTGCATTGTAAAATCATATTATGGAACCACTTACTATTGACAGTAATTACTGAATTATTACAACAATGTGAACACAACAATATTTTGCCTCTGTAAAAAAAGAAACAAGCAAAGTAAAGAACGTAGCTTAAGAATAAGCAATGGGATACCGAATCTAGTTTAGATGATATGATGCATGGAACATTGTATTTTATATTTAAGATAGAACCTGAAAGGCTGACTGGTTTTAGAACCATGTAAATTGAAAGCATACATTAATTATTTTGTTCATTTAATTTAGGTATTTGCTACAGAAGTCTGATGGAAAGCATTCAGTGTACAGTTATTGATGAACAAGTACAGTTGCCTTATCCTTTTAATTTGAAGAACTTGAAGAATTGTAACTTGGGTAATCTCAGTTTCTGAGATGGAAATCACAATACAGTAAATTACTTGCACCATTTACTGAATGCGTTGGCTGCTTAACTATGTCTCTTTTTATTGCTGGTAAAATAAATGGTAGTATCATGGGTGTGTGTGTGTACTCTTCATATTTGTAGTTGCCAACTGACATTCAGGATGATTGTCTTTAACATGTTGTTAAAGAGGCCTGGATAATGTCATATTCTATATCACCACAGTTTTGTTCCTCTGACATTTTTATATTTCAAAGAATGAAACCACAGAAGGCAGCAATGTAGTGTAGAGGGACAAACTCCTTACAGTGGCCCAGGTGGACTTGGTTTGATTACTTGCTTAGTTGTACAAGGTACTGGCAAGGAGGGAGGGGCATGCTCAATCCACATACCTCTCAACCTAAGAAATATGGATAAAGGCTAAATTAATGAGGGGAGAAAGGGTGAGAAAGGTCCAAAAATAGGGACAGATTTTAAATATTGCTCATATAGACTTAGAAAGTTGCTAGAAAAACAGGTTTTGTGTTAGCATGCATTTTCTGATGTATATAAAGTCTGAAACTCAAATGCCTGTCATTATTTAGTGAGTTCAAATCTCAATGATTTGGCAGAAAAACAGAAATTTTACCAGGGGAAACATGTAGCTAAAATCTGGACATTCTGCAAAAATCTGTACATTCCCAAGAAGATGAGGACATTCATCAAATATTCAAATATGCTTCCTGAGAGGAGGTGTGGTCCACCGTGGGGAGTAGCCCTTAGACATTATTGACAAATACAGAGGTGGGGGGTGAAGAAATAATGGTAGATCATAAATGCCATGCCCTCAGCAGCAGAAGAAGTTGCAGGCACTGCCCTGAGGACACATCTAAAATTCATTCCAGCAAAGTTCACTTGGAGAATCCAGGAGAGGAAGGAGGAGCAGGTGGACCTGGCAAAGGATGATGACACTGGAATGGCAAGAAAGAATGAAACACTGAGGAGCTGGAGAAAAATGAATGAAACCAAAGGTACACTAACAGCTCAGACATCTGCAGTCAGAATGAAGTGCGTCTATCTTGTTCTACAGGATGTCAAAGATAGGTGACAGGGTCATCTTCACATATGCATTCCAAAGTGTGTCTGTGTGATATTGAATTATGTTCCTGTAGCACAAATGGTACTAAAATATTCTAAAACATTCTTTGTAACATGTCTAATAGGTTTAGCTGTTTGTAATGAGTAGATCCTGAACTTTCAGATAAGACCTTTGTAAAATATATTGTTTTTTTCAGCCACAGATTTAATATCTATTCTAGAGTATCAGCACTGCATACCGCACCATTGAAAGCTGCACAATAATGAAACTGAATTTTTCTTACTCAGAAATAGTTCTGTAAATATGAGTTACTTTATAAGGACTGCTTGGCCTCTGAATTTTTTTTTTTTTTTATTACTGGGCTCCTGTGATAAGCTACAAAAGTTGAAAATAATAAAACCTCTGCAATACGGTTGCACTACCATGCTGAAATCAGGTTTCAGATATCTTTAATCACTTTATATTTTGTATGAATCTCGTATTATCATCTTGTTATATATCTAAGTGGGTGATATATGTGTAGAGTAATAGAAATGTAAGATTAGGATGTGAATCATGAGTCTGTTTACAGATACAAGTGTCTCAAACATCTCTCTGGAGTATCACAGCTATACAGTGTTTCCTATGTCATACATCCTGCATGAATTTATGCTGAAACAAAGTCTTTCTGCAGGGGGGGGGCATTATGCTCTAATGACAGTACAGGGGCATACAACTACAAACCAAAGGTAAAACACTAGCTGGTGACTGCCAATATCTCAAAGTAATTAGTTGTGTCATTTGATAGTGAAATCCCCTTTCACTATCACCACAGTAATTGGTGAAAAACGACAATGGAACCTGAGACAATGTATTATTCAAATTATTTCTACAACACAAGAGTACAAATTATTGCCTGGTGATTAAAGATGCGTTTGCTATATAAAACTTCTTTGTAATCAATTAACATTTTTGCCCACAAACTGAAGAAAGGGTCATTCATGCACTATAACTCAATAAAAATCTAGTTAATTTTGCAGTTAAAAATTAAAAGCAAAACTGGCATATCACTATGGGATCAAGGGAAACATGAATCATAACATACTGCAAGCTGCATGAACAGCACAGATGCTTTGATGTCAACTGCTTTATCAATGTGTGCCATTTCTGGAACAAGTGTGATGAAGGGATAGATTTGTTTTAGTAACAGGATTGTTTGTTGTCTAAACAAAGAAATACCTAAATGCACCAGAAAGTACAGAAGCAATGTTTATCTTTTTTGTTGTTGTTGTTGTATTTATTTTCATTATATTTATATTTCTTTACCATGAAAATTACAACCACTGGTTTTCCCTTTTGTGTGTTCTCTGCAATTACAGAAGGAAAAGAAAACACTGTGTCATGACAGATTTACTTTCTTTTCTTCTTCAAAGAGTGTCTCTAGGCCACTTGTAACATGCAAGAAGATGCAACTGGGAAAGTGCAAACACTATACTTCTATGGGATCGGTAGTGATGCTTAACCAAATAATAATCATAGCAGAGCAGGTCAGTTTAGATTCTGAGCATTCACAATGTGAATCCTGACTTGCATTTTAACAAGCTAAGGCTGCAGAAGCTGTTAAAGAAGTATGTCCTTCAGAGCTTGGAAAACAGCTTCAGACAAAATCAATCCAAAGTCAGAATGTCATTTATTTACTTTCATTACTGGCCACATAGACCGCCTACACCTGTTGGAGAATTATAGTAGATCACCTTAAAAGCATGTTAATACAGAAGCATGATGCCTGCACATAATATAAGGTCATGTTAATTTGTGTCAAACGATGGTAGCTTCTCATCGTAAATACCTTAAGAGGAAATGCAGACAATCACACTGATATAATAAAGACAAAGGTAAAGCTGTTTACAATGCCACACACAATGTTTTTTATAACAAAATTATAGCGCAGGTGTAGATACATTTATTTGGAACTTAATGACATGGGCCTATGCTGCAATGACATTGGGGAAACATCAGAAGGCATGACAGTATGTAGAGGGGAGTGGTAACAACAAGGTACACTGTGATATAGACTGTTTCTAATCTTCCAATATGTCCTTGAGTTACTTACAGAATATTATTAGAGTTCCTAATTTCTTTATATATTCTGTTAACTCTTTTTTATTTAGTTAGTTCATTTGCTATTTTGATAAATGAATTCATCCAAAGATCCTTTTTAACAGTGACTTCAACCGTAATGCCAGGAAAGTACAATACATAACAATTTGTTGTCGAGTGCTAAGCAGAAACAGTTTGCATGTTGATAACTCAGTTTGTTGTTTCATGTTATTTATCAGAGGTTTAAGGAGCATGTCAGCACAGTTTAAAACCTGTTGATAATAGAAGTAACAAAGCTAACATGAGATTTAAAGAAGGAATGTAAATTACGTATGCAGGAGTGGGCAATGATTACAAAGTAAAGAAGTCAAATTACTGGTTTTACTTATGAGACATTATTATGAAAGCACATATATTTGTACGTCTCAGACAGATGATTCATGTGTACTTTCCTGAATGTTGACTATTGCACCCTCTCATTCCTAAGTGACAGAAATGTTGGCTTTTTTCACAGTTCTCTGTATGTGAACCCAGTGTGAGGGGATACCTGGCTTTTATGTATTCCCATCTTTTCTATACATGTCACATTTCACTTCACAGCATCAGATACTCATCTACATCCTAATCATTCACTGCAGGACTTTGCAGAAAGACAGCAGCATCAGTGGTGCCCATAGAGAGGAGCGGAAGCCATTCAGCAGCTGATTGTCTCTATGAAATCAGCTTTGGTATTAGAGGGGTAATATCTTGTAAAGGACTGCCCAGGTGGGTATAGGAGATTGCTGTATCCATAAGCAGAGTTTGCTGAATGTAACTTTATTGCAGTGGCACTAACATATGATGGATTCTGAGTAGCCTCCCATTCAAAGAAGTTTTACTAATCCTTACAGGGAGAAACATAACTAAACAAAATGGTATAATAACCACGGACAACTACAATGTCATCAGTCTAATGCTAATTTCATTTTATGCTGAATTCTCCGTCAAAGTAGTATTACATCAGAAGGAACACCCTACTGGTTGTGAAAAGAAGGAGCTCAGATAACCTTTCTTGGATGATATAGATGCAGCCTGTTAGGGAATGTTTAACACCACTACATTTAATTGACAGGACAATATCATCCCTGCCTTTGATTCATGGAGTTGATTGTGAAATACCTGTTAAGTAGAATGTCCTTCAGTGCTAAAAGCACTCAATCCCAATTTTTTTGTGGGTCTTAAAATTTTGTAAGCATGCATCACCTAAATTAGCTTAATCTTTGCACTGGAGTGAAGTTATTTGTTCAGTATAGGGCATGCTTCAGCAATACATGAGAATTCAATGACATATTTGTGTTATAAACAAACAGCGTAACATCAAACTTTATTAAATCGTTCTCTCTTCCATGATCCCATGCAACTGCAAGTCTAATGCCGCACAGTTATAAGTGACACATGTTGACTCAACAGACAGTTATCCAAACCTCTATAGAACTTTCATGGCAGAGATGCAAAACTAGATTGCCAGTCCCTTCTCCTGACCAACTCACACCAGCAACCACAGTTCATTTATAAAAAACAGGTCATTAATTTCACAAATAAACACCTTGCCTGTGTACCAATAGACCACATCCTATGCAGCCATGTAAATACTTAACCCCCATTGGTAAATGTTTTTATTTACATGAGAAACATGCTTTCAGTCCTTGCAAAACTACAAATGCATTCTAAAGTATAGGTGGTAGAACTGATAATTCACAGTAAAACAGACTACCAAATGTAACTATCTTAAGCTGCTGTCATATTATCTCTGCTACAAGTCACAAAGGTTGAAGTGCTGAGACAATGAGGTGCCCTGTGGACTGAAAGACATCAGATTTATATTTTATAGTGCAGTCTGGAGCCTCGGTGAGTCAGCAGTTACATTTCAAAATACATTTTCATTCAATACTTAGCAGAGTCATGCAGCCATTATGACAGGACTCTGTCTGAACTCATTCATCTGTCTGCTGTACTGCAAGTTCTGACAGATGCATTCAGTCCACCATGAAAGCAAGTTATCATCATTGCAATTGATTTTTGCTGACTTCACATGCAAGAGAAACTGCAAGAAAACATCCGAGTCACATTACCTGGACTCAGTTTTAAGTACTGTTTAGGTGGGTTGTGCTTTCTGTTAATGCTTACATGCTTACACCAGTAGTTATGCATCCATCTACAGAATAAGTCACATTGACTTACTTGCCTACCTGATTCAAGGTATGCTGAAGATCTTTCTGTGTAAAAATATTCAAAGTCATGTTCCAATATAGCATGGGCCAAGGAAACAAAGTTCATTGCAAGCTGATGCCTTTGGGATATGTCCTGCAAAACCACTAAAGCTGAGCCAGAGGTAAGCAGGTGTTAATATTTGTTGACATAGCTAGCATCTATACATTCTTGAATATTGTTTTCCATTTCTTAACAAAATAAAAATATTCTCTGAACAAACGCAATTTCTATTTCAGCTCTTAGATTAAGGTAGTTGCTTCTGAGGCAAATAGGAAGTATGTTCCAAACAAATGCTAGTCTGCTGCGGCATGACAGGCATCTTATTAAGATGTATGTGCTTCAGGATCTAGGATTTAACAGTGGCACAGTATCCAGACCTGGAGCTCTTATACAAACAGGAAAACCAAAGTTCCACAGCCTGCATTTCAAATGAGATCGTTCTCGCTGTACTAAAGATATTACCAGCAGTTTGGCCAGAGAACTAGTTGTTTGGGGAATACATTAAACAAAGTCTCTGGATGGTATCAACATGTGTAGGCCCTTATTCATATATCATGACAATGGAAATTATCAGTTAACTGTTCTAGTAAATTTATCAGAAAACCTGCTAATTATAGGATTTAGCCTACTAATGATAAAATGTAGAAAGCTGTGATGTTTTCAGTGCCTTGTTAAACACTTTTAGTGATGGCCTTTCCCAATTTTTTTATATGAAATAAAAAAGTACAGACAGACAGACTTCTACCACGTGATATCACTGCTATATTATGTTTTCCACTAGTGACTTTGCTACTGTGTCATGGACACATTCATTTCTTCTCCTGCTTTCCTAATGTAGTGGTCTTGGCTACTTCCTGTTGGTCAGATTTTAAAATGCTATTAAAGATTTTCTTCTTTGGTCCCTCTTGCTAATGCAGCCATAGCAAATGGGTCATTATGGCTGTATGAATCTGTAAACCAAGCAAAAAAATCAGTGGCGGCTGGTGACATCAAATCAAAGGGGGGCTGCAGGAAATAGCTGAATGGGTGGGGTCAATGGGAAGGGGTGTGTCCAACTAGAAAGGGGAGGAGCTATGCTCAAAACCACAAAAACTGTAACTTTTATTAAATTAGCTGCCCTGGGTGCCAAACTGTCATTATGAGAGTCCAATCAAGACAAAAGAAGAAGAAAAAAATGTTCAATGCATTGGCTGCATGACAGCTTATTTAATATCTAGATGGAAACAAAAAGGTTGTGAGGCATGAAAAAATAAATTACTTTTTAAATACATTACTGGAATGCTAGTCAAAATCAAATATAAGAAAAACAAGCAGCACTCAATTCAAACCACTTCTCCTTGCACTGCACCTCTAATTATAATTTATATTCAGCTTTATAAAAGTACCAAGTATCATGCTGAAAGTAGCAATCTCTGTGATACCCCCACTAGTAAAAATGTTTCTTATTCAAAAACGACCTGCTGCCTGACAACAACTATCTACTTCTTTCATGGGGAAAACATGATCAAAGTAAAAAATGGACAGCAAACATGAAACAAGCTCAAAATAAATTGCTTAAAGGATTACTGCATAGGTTCATAGATTAGCACTAGGCTAACTGCCCTTGCAAGACATTTTAAGCCTAGCCAATTATCCCTTATGAGACTCAAACCCTGCACTTTATGTTTGTAAGGCAAACACTTTAACCATTAGGCCACCCTCCCAACCAAAGCACAGGTTATGGACCACACATGATAGACTGGTATTCTGTTTAGTTTATGGGTAAAGCCTGCAAAGATGACTGCAAGTCTCCAACAAAGCTAACAAGCTTCTTAAAATACTGTAATCCTGTCCTTTATTACAAATACTGTCATATGCATTTCAATACCCAAGGCTTATACTTTATCTGGTTATGTAAGTATTCTCTGCCTGGCAACAACAGAAAGGCTTTCAATGTTGGCAATTCTTTAACAGTATGCTTATTAAAGCTTACTTGCTTCTTACAATCTCAGACAAGCTTATCTGATGGCCATTAAATGATTGCTACTTAAACACAGAGCAACAAGCACTTTCTGAATAATAATAATAAGCATAAATCAATGTATAAAAATATGACAGAAACCAGAACATTCTGCAAAATCAAGGACAGATGAAAATCCACTGTAGTACTTGTGTCTGCCTTGAATGGGGGGATACTCTGCACATTTACACTGCATAACTGCTCTTTGCCTTGCTTGGACACATCCAGAGTCACTACATGGGGGAGTGGAGTGCCAACAAGTATGTCACAATCTGAAATGTCACTGGCTGACTGTGATGGCCCTGACACATTTGTTATACCTCTCAACCTCAGTGCAAGAAATCTGGAAAAAGCCATACATAGAAGTGGGACAAAGGCCCAAAAATAAGGACAATTTTTAAATATTGCTCTTATAAACTTAGAAAGATAATAGAATAGTAGGTCTTGCATTAGTACGACTTTTCTGAAGGGTATGAAATCTGAAATTCAAATGTTTGTCATTATTTTCTAACTTTAGTCTTTAATGATTTGCTACTAATTTGCCAAAGAAACACAATTTTATGAAAAACAGACCAAAAATGTGATGCAAAAATATAAAATAGCCACACAATACAGCTGGGAACCAGTCAAAGAAGGGACACTTTTTTAATATTAGTACTGCTAACTTGAGCATCTGACAAAATAAAAGAATCTACATGCATTTCTGAAATAAAAGTAATCTATAACTTTGATTATTACAGTTATTTATTAATTGTAAACCTCCACATTTTCTTCCAAAATTACCATTTTGTGGAGGGATTATTAGGGGAAGAGCAACATTCTGAGCCAAAATCAGGCACGGTTGAGAGGTTTGGATATGCCTAATTCTATAAAGCAATTTATTTGCACATACTTCTCAACCTCTTAATGCAGGAAATCTGGAAAAGGCAAAATATATTGGGGGAATATATAAACAGTACTAAAAATTGCTCTTGTATAAACTGAGACAGTTGATAGAATAACAGGTCTTGCTTTATGTTATGAAGTCTGAAATTCAGTGTCTGTCATTATTTAGTGACTTAATTCCTAAATTATTTGCCAGAAAACCACAAATTTTATGAGGAACAAACCAAAAATAAGAAGCAAAAATCTGGACAGTTGAGAGGTATAATTCAGCTGGGCTGTCTTTGAGTTTGCTGCCCTTCCCCCCTCACAAAATCATGGTCAAACGGAGCCCCCCCCCCCCTGCAGCCATTCCAATGAACCATTACTTGGCTATTTCATCCCATTTACCATAAACACTAATGTGCATACTGCTTTACTTCTGCGATGATTTGGACTTCATTTGAAAGTTTTATTTTGCATTTTACAGCGCAAACACTAATAGATATCTGCTAAACAAAGCAATGCAGTCTCACAATGAAAACAGACTTAGCATTAAAACTTCTCTGCCCTTGAAACTCACATTCATTGAAACAGCACTGAAACTCACATTCAAAGAAAATACATTTTGCCAGTGGCAGGTAAAGATTAACTTTGGGTTTGGGCTGTTTTCAAATCATAGGCCCCTTGCACACAAAACATATGCATGCTCTTTCATACACCTTCCTGACTGTATTAAATTATATTCCTTGTACAATATAGTATAGTTTTAGAGGATGTTTTAAATTTATTGTTTTGAACATTTTTCCAGTAAACAATGAAACAAAATGCATGCACCAATAATGACAAAACTGCCCAGTTCAGAACATTGCCATCAACAAAGCCTACTCAAACTTCTACAGTCCACCAGTATCAGTAAATATGCACAATCTCTGAAGAAGTAAAAGTCATTTAAATAATGCCACATTAAAGAGATCTGTAACTAATGAGGTTGCTGCTAGCAAACAACTTTATATTTCATTGTTTCATCTATAAATAAAGTGCCTATTGCCATTGAGGAATACATTGCCTATGCTACACTAAGAAAATGAGAAGCTAGTAATATTGCAATAGGGAATGGATGGCAAACTGATAACAGGTTCATAGTTACTAGGTATCTTCGCCAAGAAGGAGTGCAGCATCCACCCCCTTTGCAACACAGTACAGTATCAGCAATGCATCTACCTACTGTGGGAGTAGAACCCACAGCCTTCTGCATCAAAAGCAAGTACACTACCTGTTGTGCTATTAACAATGCAAGCAGACTCGGCATAAGCAGTACAAAACTTTTGCTCCCCTGCAGCTCTCAGCACATTGTAAAATCTACTCAACACTTAGCTATATCTCTGAACTTTGCAGCACAAGAAATCTGGAAAAAGCCAAAAATCCAGGGACACATTTTAAACATTGCTTGTATAATGGAAAGTTGCTAGAATAAAATGCTGTGTTACCACTATACCTTTCACTGTCAAGTCTTGAACCCTGCACACTGTGCAAAACAGTTAGAGCAACATATCACTATGCCAAATCAGCTGTTTTGTGCAAGAGAGGAAGACTGAAACTTAAATGGCTACCATTTAGTGAATTCAGTTCTCACCATAGCTGTCAACCTCTTAGCACAAAACACCTGAACAAAGCCAATAATGGGGGAATGCAGACCCCAAACATATTCAGTGAATTCAGTTCTCACCATAGCTCTCAACCTCTTAGCAAAAAACACCTGGATAAAGCCAGTAATAGGGGAATACAGCCCCCAAACATATTCAGTGAATTCAGATCTTACCATAGCTCTCAACCGTAGCACAATAAAATGGGACAAAGCCAATAATGGGGGAAAACAGTCCCAAAAATAGGGACATATTTTGAATATCCATCTTATAAATTTAGAAAATTGCTAGAATAAAAGGTTTTGTGTTACCATGTACTTTCTGAAGAATATGAAGTCTGTAATTCAAATGCTTGTCATTTTTATTTAACATTTGTTAACCAGGAAAGTCTGACTTGGAACAAAAGCCAATTTTTAGCAGAGGCCCAGGGAGAAACACTCCAGACACATGTCTTTGTCAGATGGGAGGACACCAGAGCATCTAGAGGAAACCCACACAAACACAGGGAGAACATGCAGACTCCACACAGAAGACACCCCAGCCAAGAATCAAACCAGAGAACCTGTAGCTGTCAGGCAATAATGCTACCACTGCATTATTGACTTTGTAAGGACACATAAATACAGAAACCACAGATTTTATGAGGAACAGAACAGAACAAATATGAGGGAAAATCTGCACATTTTTTACAAATGGTGGTGGGTAGGGAATTCAGGCTTTTGCCACCTGGGCCCAAGGTACAAAGTTCAAGCCTGTTCTCTCCCCACCACCATACAGCACCTGGGGCATTACACACATACACAGAGTCTGAAAATGGATGTTCTGCAACTCATTTTATTTTCTATTTTTCTTTTTCTTTACAGCTGGGGGGGGCTGCAGTCCTGCAGCCCAATAGCACGAGCCGGCCCTGAAAAAAAAAAAAAACAATCTGCCTAGGTGATTTCTATAGTAGGGCGAGTACTGCTGTAATGCTTATACCCAATGTTAGGAAAAACTATGTAATGTAATTTTGAATTGCTGTTCTGCAACTCATACATTCTTCAGGATACAATCTCATTTGAAGTATTAATTTATCTGTTTACTTACTTATTTTTGTCAGGGTTAAGAAGGCTGGTGTTGCTATTTTAGCCAGACGGAATTACAGAACAGTTCACAGTATGGTGATAATGTATACTTAAAAACCTGTAGTTTACAAAACCATGATGAGTGACACTAGGTTATGACTCATGGAGAGATCCTCTTCTGTGAGAATTTCAACAGACAGAAGGAAAGACATAATTGGTTTTCTACAATATCAGCCCAAAGACAGGAATGTTAGACACAGTCTTTTGTCCACATCGCTGCAGAAAATATTAGGCATGACTGTCAAGTTAGTCAGCGGTTCACAAATAAATTAGTCAAGTAAGGTGCATCATCAGTGGGTAGAAGCCAACAATCATGATTTGTTTAAACAAGCAACTGCATAATTAGGAGAATAAGCTGACACAGATATCTCACTGTGACCTACACAAACCCTGCAGTGCTTCTCTTATGCTGAGTTGAAAGTAAACAGTGAAGCCCATGGCATCCATTATAGCACACTAGGTAGCATCAGTTAAAAAGGGGTCTGTATGACAAAGCTGAATGATAAAAAGAGGGAACACTCTTTTATTAAACACTAAAAGTCAAAAGCACTGAATGCCGAACACACGGAACAGCAATTTTTTTCAGCAGGGAAAAAAATCGTTGGGTTGTTTTCGGGACTTTGCCAGTTCCTTCACTGTGGTGCAGTCTTGGAGTTGGTATATTTAAGTAGGGGGGTGTGGGGGACACATGGCCCCACATGGGGGTGAGGGGGGTTGAAGGCCTCCCACTTTATTTTGTGTTTGGATTTTTTCTTTTGCAGAGCAGTGATTTTTCCCCGTGGGAAAATAATCGCTGTTCCGTGTGTTCAACATTTACTGCTTTCAGCTTTTTGTGTTCGATAAAAGAGCATTTGCTCTTTTTATCATTCAATGCCGTGATATAGACCCAATAAAAAGCACGGAACTAATACAACTCTCATATTTATTGGTCATATCTTTAATATCTGCAAATGCCATCCATGAGAGAAACACCTTTTCCATTTACATACAACTACTTGATCTGACATACCAGTTTCCTCACGGTAGTGTTAAAGAGATTTCAGTCTGATAGCCAATATGACAATTTACAAAGAATAAAAATGGCATGGGATGTAATCAACATGATTGAATCACCTCAAGTTTATTTTTACACCATCAAGTGGCAAGCCGTGGCACTGCATGCAGTCTGTGATCTGTGTCCTCCTATCTTGAGGATACTGCACACGACAGTGGATGCTCAAAGTGGTTGATCTATACAACCCTTCTCCCTATGGGCACCATTTAGAATCGGTGCTGCTCCCAACATTTTTCTTGAGTGAGTTTCAGGTAGTAACAATCAGCATTTCTTTTTTTTTTCCTTGTGAGGTGGGAGAAACGCCACAGAGACAGCATACAAACTCCACACAGGCCTTGATTGGAGGTCATGACTGAACCCTGTACCTTATGTAAGGGAGGTGAAGATCTTAGCCATTATGCCAACTGGTCTCCTAGTAAGGAATGGGCACTGGGTTAAAATCAGCAACTGCATAGTCATACCAAGTAAAACAGTCAACCCGCAGCATAAAAAAATGGTTGCCACAATCAGCTGCAAGCAGTGGTCATAAAAGGCTCTAAGGTCAACTAAAACTAGAGTGATGACCTGTAAGTTGAGTGGCGTGAAAGCACAAGAGTTCAAGGAATTATTCAAGTCTCTAGCACCTCAGGAAAAAAGAGGAAATAGGTGGAGTTGAAGAGGAATGGCAGTGTCTCAAAATAGCATGTGTGGGGACTATGGAGCAGATATGCAGCCTAGACAGGTATGGAAATAAAGTACATAAGGAAAGCTGGTGGTGGAATGCAGAAGTCTGGAAAGTCACCAAAAGAAAAACTGCACAGGAAAAAGTGGAAGAAAGAAAAAAATGGACCAAGCTAGGAAGGACCACTTGGCTAATAAAGAAGCTAAGAGAGGAGCTGCAATAGCAAAGAACAAGGCATCAGAGGCACTATACCAGCTTCTGGAAAGTGATTCAGTAGGTGGCACAAAGAAACTCTATCTGGTTGCAAGGCAATGACAATAAGAGAAAGAATGTAGTCAAACACCCTCCATAAAGGATGACTCAACAACCTACTCACCAGACAGGATGTCAGTCATGGAAAGAAAACTTCCAGGACCTTCTGAATGAAGAAAACCTAACAGACGCTGAAGCACCTATGAAAAAAGAATAGAACTAGGCCACCCTAGAAAAAGTAAGAACAGCACTAAGGAAAATGAAGTCAGGGAAAGCAGCAGCCTCAGATGAGGTCAAAGCAGATATGGTAAAGATGTTGGATGACATAGCTCCTGATGATATGCATGGCAGTATGGAGAGAAAGGGGTATCTTAGATGACTGGAGAATAAGCGTACTAGTGCCAGTGTTCAAGATCGATGGGGATATTTATAACTGTGGACAATACAGAGGTAGCAGACTCCTGTCACACTGCATGAAAGTCCTATAGAGGGCGATTGATAGATGAATAAGCAGAGTAGTAGAATGTAAGATGGGAGATGGAGCAGTTCAGATTCAGATTGGGATGTAGCCCATCCAACCTGATATTTACAGTGAGATAGAGTAGAGAAGAAGCTAAAGATGAAGCAAAAGTTCAAATATAGATTCCTAGACTTCAAGACTACATATGACAAGATCCCAAGAAAGTTGATTTGTGCAATCCTACTATGGTTAAAGGTCCCCCAAACACTGTAAGAATTAGTGCAGGCTATGTACAAGGATCAAATGACACAAATATGAGCAGTGTTGTGTCTCACAGTGGAGGGGGTTTGCATTAGGGTACAGCTCTGAGCCCACTGCTGCTCATCAACATGATGGACTACATTAGCAAATAGGCTGGAGAAGATGAACAAGGCTACTATATGCAAATTATATGGTATTAGATACACATTCTGAACAGGAAATTCAGCAAATGATAGGGAATGGAATGCAAGACTGAAGGCACATGGGATGAAAGTGAGCACAGCATAGTTATCATGGCAGACATGGGGACAATTAAATGAAGCTGAAAATGAGAAAGAAGAGAAAACAGTGTAAAAGGTTAACAGTTTCAAGTCTCTGGATTGGGTGGTTAAAGAGAAGAAAAGTGTGAATAAAGAGATCAAAGCTAGAATCAGATGGGCTACAGACACCTGACAGAGTGTCAGACTTAGTGTGCGACAGAAGCAGACAAGGAAGCTGAAAGTAAGGGGTACAAAACAGTGGTCCAAGATGTACAGTACAGAAACCTGGAAAGTAAAGGTAAAAGGGATGAAGATGATGTACCTAAGACATATGGCAGGATGCACACAGACAAAGAAATGATAGCATTAATGCAGGAGTTAAATAGGTCCAATTACATAGATGATCAAAGAGAACAGTTTACTGTGGCATGGTCACGTGTGTAGGAAAGCAGATAATGGTGTAGTGAAGGAGACATGGGAAAAAGAAGGCAATTAGAAATATGGATATTCAGTAAATAACGCATGATTGTTGAAGAAGGTAGAAGAGTAGCACTGAATCAAGAGAGATGGCAACAGCTGACACAACAATTCAAACTCATGAAGAAAATGGTGAAATGGGCCTGTTGATGATATAATATCACTTAATAATTCGGTATCATCATAATGAGTGTCATCACTTTTACCTGAAGTGGTTTGATAATGAGTGTCGTCACTATTACCTGAAGTGGTTTGATAATGAGCGTCGTCACTATTACCTGAAGTGGTTTGATAATGACTGTCGTCACTATTACCTGAAGTGGTTTGATAATGAGTGTCGTCACTATTACCTGAAGTGGTTTGATAATGAGTGGCGTCACTATTACCTGAAGTTGTTTGATAATGAGTGTCGTCACTATTACCTGAAGTGGTTTGATAATGAGCGTCGTCACTATTACCTGAAGTGGTTTGATAATGAGCGTCGTCACTATTACCTGAAGTGGTTTGATAATGAGCGTCGTCACTATTACCTGAAGTGGTTTGATAATGAGCGTCGTCACTATTACCTGAAGTGGTTTGATAATGAGCGTCGTCACTATTACCTGAAGTGGTTTGATAATGAGCGTCGTCACTATTACCTGAAGTGGTTTGATAATGGCGTCGTCACTATTACCTGAAGTGGTTTGATAATGAGCGTCGTCACTATTACCTGAAGTGGTTTGATAATGAGCGTCGTCACTATTGCCTGAAGTGGTTTGATAATGAGCGTCGTCACTATTGCCTGAAGTGGTTTGATAATGAGTGTCGTCACTATTACCTGAAGTGGTTTGATAATGAGTGTCGTCACTATTACCTGAAGTGGTTTGATAATGAGTGTCGTCACTATTACCTGAAGTGGTTTGATAATGACTGTCGTCACTATTACCTGAAGTGGTTTGATAATGACTGTCGTCACTATTACCTGAAGTGGTTTGATAATGTGTGTCGTCACTATTACCTGAAGTGGTTTGATAATGAGTGTCGTCACTATTACCTGAAGTGGTTTGATAATGAGTGTCGTCACTATTACCTGAAGTGGTTTGATAATGAGTGTCGTCACTATTACCTGAAGTGGTTTGATAATGAGTGTCGTCACTATTACCTGAAGTGGTTTGATAATGAGTGTTGTCACTATTACCTGAAGTGGTTTGATAATGAGTGTCATGACTATTACCTGAAGTGGTTTGATAATGAGTGTCGGCACTATTACCTGAAGTGGTTTGATAATGAGTGTCGTCACTATTACCTGAAGTGGTTTGATAATGAGTGTTGTCACTATTACCTGAAGTGGTTTGATAATGAGTGTCGTCACTATTACCTGAAGTGGTTTGATAATGAGTGTCGTCACTATTACCTGAAGTGGTTTGATAATGAGTGTCGTCACTATTACCTGAAGTGGTTTGATAATGAGTGTCGTCACTATTACCTGAAGTGGTTTGATAATGAGTGTCGGCACTATTACCTGAAGTGGTTTGATAATGAGTGTCGTCACTATTACCTGAAGTGGTTTGATAATGAGTGTCGTCACTATTACCTGAAGTGGTTTGATAATGAGTGTCGTCACTATTACCTGAAGTGGTTTGATAATGAGCGTCGTCACTATTACCTGAAGTGGTTTGATAATGAGTGTCGTCACTATTACCTGAAGTGGTTTGCTAACTGAATGCTTTTACTTATAACTATTATACACTGGTATCCATACCTAATCAGCTAAAGACCATTAACTTATGTTATCTAGCTGGGGGTCTACTTCAGACATGCATATGGCATAGGCAACAACATTGTATCTGCAAAACATCAACCCTAAATAAAAAACAGAAAAAACACTTTTTTTTTGCTGCAGCAGGGGGACTATGCCTATGCCCCCACCACACCCCCCACGTGGAGGGGGTTGTGCACCCCACACCCCCTGCTACTTAAATATACCAACTCCAAGATCGCCCTTAAATTGAAGTGAATGGCAAGTTTTTTCTGTGGCAATTGCCACGCAAACTGTTCGATGTTTCAAAGATACGATGTCTCAGCCATATGCATGTTGACATTATGACAATTCAATGACCTGAAGGGGAACCCTAGTTGGTATTCATTGTTATCATTACCTACATGTCCCATCAGTGTAGAACCTTTGGGGTCTTGTTTGATAAACAGTTTATAAAGCTACTATTTACCTGCCTCATAACGATACATCTGCAGACCTTTTGAGTATGCAAAAAGGTTATTAACAGAGCTTTTGCCTATAAGCCACCAGAGATGAGGAATAGTCATATTTCTCTGTAGCTTTCTATTGAGGTGTCAGTGCTGATTTAGATCTGCTTATAACATAGACCATATCTCTAGACCCTTTAGGAGCAAGGGTTGAACTTGGCTAGGCATGTAAGGGTCCTGGGACCATTAGCCTAGTAACATCTTATGAATATATGAATCTATAATCTTGATTTATGAATGCATTTTATTGTCCTCCATTTGTTTTATCAGGATATGCATTCCTTAGCAATGCAATCCGGATTAGCCTAGAACTTGGGTATTCTAGACATGTGCAGGGAATGCTATCTCTTAGAATAAAACAGTTGGATTGCTGCAGTTGTTGTTTGGATGATAACTACATTTTGCTTGTGGCATCGATCCATCAGTGAGAAGGAATGGGTTTTAATGGCCATATCAGTTACTTGATAATTGATAGGGAGAGTGGAGTTAAACTAAGCATAAAAATGGTTAGGTTGCTAGATTTTCACAATTGTTTTTCTTTCCAAATATTTAATTCCTCTCCATTTTACCTATCTTCTTATGAGATCAACTACCTGGTAAGCACCACTATTTGCCTCACCAATTTTAAATTCACTTATTTATCACTTATGGGTTCCTGATCCTTCTTCTGTGTTTCTGTGTACTCTCTTTTTACTCACTCTGCCATAATCATTATACATAATCGTTAATTGTGCTGTAAAAACATGTGGCTCCACTTTTTCACAGCCAAGATATAACCCATACTGCTCACCCTAAATCAGACACTCAGATTTAAGGAGTGTTGTTTCTACTACCTATAAATGGAGCACAATCCACAATCTTTTGTCCCTCCCTTTTGAAAACAGTCCAGAGGTATTACTACCACCTTGTATCCATCACTGAAAAGGTGCATTTATCATGCTACTCTTGTCAGTTTTGTTACTATAGAGGGAGGCTCTTCTGTGACCCAGAGATTCACTAACAGTTTGCTAACGTGTTGGATCTAGAGAAGTGGAAAGGAATTAATATTATTATTATTCCTCCTCAAACCTCTGATTCAGGAGGAACAATATGGATTATTAATGATCATCAGATACTGGATCAGTTCTTTGTCAATGGACATATGTTAGACAGGCAGTGGAAGTCTCATGAGTACGGTTTTTGTGAGTTTGTGGCCCTGAAGAAGGTATAAGACTGTGTACTCCAAAATGCATTGTGGGAAGTGTTAAAACAACAGAAGGTCCAAGACACTCCTGTGTAGCATTTGCTCCTTTTATTTGAGGAGCAAGAGTTGTATCTATATTTTTGGAATTAGGATGAATATGTTCAGGATAGATGCTGGATTCTACTAAAAGTGTGTGTTTTCTTCTCTGCTGCTTTAATTTTCTTAATTAGGATATCAAGGCATGGGGTGATGGCTAGAAACTGCTCAGTTTGACAATATATGGGCTGCATCTTTATTATTTGCAGGTGTTATTCTCTTAGCCGTAAGTAACTGTTGTCTCCAGCATGCACTGAAGTGGTTCACAACCAAATATAAGGACTCAGGGAAGAAATTAGCACCTTTAAATCAGAGGTCATTCTCATCTCCTTGAAAGGAATAGACTGATGTATGTGGTGGTGCTGGTGGTGGGGGATAAAGCTTCCATAGGTGTATGACACCAACAATCTTAGGATCTTGATCCTGAACGAGCATATAATTTACTATCAGATGCTCGTCCAAAGTAAGTTTGAACTAAGGATACCAACATTTTGAATGCAAAAGATAGACAATACTGACTATCTGACTTAGCCCCCCTTCCTGACCCATGATAGCACTTGCTCCTGTATCCAGAGCAGTAGGGTTTGTTAGGATTTGAGGTATTTTGTGGATTTATTGATCATT
This sequence comes from Protopterus annectens, assembly GCF_019279795.1. Taxonomy (NCBI): domain Eukaryota; kingdom Metazoa; phylum Chordata; order Ceratodontiformes; family Protopteridae; genus Protopterus; species Protopterus annectens. The sequence continues at coordinate 670,332,905 of NC_056748.1, read as the reverse complement.
GGCATTCCATTTTTTGGTGGTCCATTAATGTTACTGGGCTGGTCAATTATCCAATACTCAGTACTTTGACAATAATCCAGATCTGTCAAGATAAAGACCAGTAAAATACAGCAGTGGTATTAGTACCACAGCCACCATTATGCACTGCAGTGTGGACATGAATCACAGAAAAAGACTATTTATTTGTCTTTGTTTGTCTCTGTTATGACATATGGCTGCAAACCTTGTGTAGTGACTGAAAGGATAAAATATTGAATACAGCAGGAGAAATTAGATTCCTTCACAAGGTATGCAGGCTCATTCCTAGTGACTGAGGGAGATGCTTGGCAGTCTGGATGATCCTGGAATAGCATCACTGTTCATCTGGACAAGGGAATGGATAACTTAGTATAGCTATCTCCATGGTGCCTCACATGGGAGTTGCAGGCCACTGGCAGGGGTGCAGTTAATTCAAGGCATACTATGAACATTGTGGAGCAGATATATATTTCTGCTTGTTGGAAACATCATTGGTTCACACAGAATGAGCTGAAAACAGTTACCAGTGATTAAACATGTGGTCTATATTGCTCATTTGCTACCCCCACTCCCACCCCCATAACATGCACCATGAGAAGCAATTTGGAAAATAATTTGACAGTGTCATGAGACATTGTTTCCTTACAGGAGTATTTCATTCCCAACTATTAATACTGTGATTAGGTAAGAATAATGAACTGTGACAGATGAAAACCTGCATTAATATTTCAGTTTACTCAAATTATATTTTCCAGAACAAATCTATAAATCACAAAAATAAATTATGTAGATTAACTGCAAGAATTCTCAGTAGGCCATATGTCTCACAACAGAGACTTGATGTGGTTCAGAGGTACACACATAGTCAATGTGGATTAAAATTACTTACCTCAGAGATATTTTATAAAACAGCTGTTTTTCACAAAGCTGAAAATACGCATCAAAATATTAGAGTATATCTTTAAAAAGAAAATGCAATGCCTTTTATGGCTGCTCTGACTTAAACATCTGCTGTGTTCCTCATGGTTTAAAACTATATGGTCCTTGATATTTTTTTACAGGAAATATGGCTTTTAAAACTTTTGATTATAGGAAATGTTTATTCTTTAGTTAAAAAGTTTAAGTGAATTACACTGGTGATTTATTTACGTTATATAGCTAATGCACACATTCTACAAATAATGCAGACAAGAAGAGCAACACTATAATTTCCAGGGAAGAATGTTGTTTAAGAACCCTGTAAGGAATGCTGTAGAGTGTATCACATACAGAAGTGTATTACTGTAATCATTTAGAACATTCATTTATGTGTACTCTTCACTTTAGAGAGAGCTCTGTATAGCAAACCAGCAACACACTGATTATTAAACCACTAAATAATTCTACAGCAATACAGACTACAGTTATCCCTATGTGTAAAAATTCTACTATCCTTTGAAAGAGCTCCTGTCATTCTAATAATTTATTCTAAACAGCTGTTATGCTTTGAAGACACAGTTGAATTAGAATATAATCAATTATGGATAAAAAAATCAGTCAAGTGTCTTTCTTTTTAAATCACTAATCAATACTAACTAAACTACAACAGATGCCTGAAATGGACATGTGTCACATTAGACACATGCAGCAGTGACAATGGAGAAATGTTAGCAATACACAAAGAAAGCTTAGTAGCTAAGAACAAATCATTGTAAAAAAATATATGAAGAATGGTTAAGAACACTAATGTTTCTGAAAAGAAAGCTAAGTAACAGTAGAAACATCTTTAGAGTCATATCATAGTTTATATATGCTGCCCAAATACCTGCCAACTATTTGCCTGTTATGATATACTTTCCCATTTCTTCAGCACTATATCCTAAGTAAACCTTATCAAACAGTTCATGATCCACTTATTCCAAACATATCAGACTTATTACAAAGCACAATACTGACATGACTGGCATGTTCAATCCCATGTAATATAATAGCCAGTTATAGGAGGCAATCATCTAGGCAGCTACCGGGGTATTTTTGCTATGCTGCAACTCCTTGATCTCCATGGAAACCAGAAGGACAGCAATCAATACTGCCCCTGTACATGTGTATTACATTGCATGCCCAGCTACTGCTACAGCTTATTGCACCTGCTCCTACACTCCCCACCATCTGGTCTTGGCATACACCATGCACTATTATACTTGGTCTTCACTGGGTACCAGCTCAGTAGGCTAACTACTTTACCTACCCCAGCACAAGTAAGCAACCTCTCTGCATGGCTCCTCTAATATCTGAGTCAGTAGTCAAATTTTGGTGGTCTGTGTCACCATCAGTCTTTAACCCTGCTTGCCACAGAGCTAGAGACAAAGTCATACCATAGTTAACAGACTAAGAAAAGTCACAAACTATTTTGAAATAACCATAATACATATACCGCAAAGAAAACAATACATAATGCCACATAATTTACATTTCCTTTAAAGGTTATGACATGATGCACCTTATAGATATAAAATTAATTAGATATATCACATAACAGTAATCAGACCTCAGGACCTTTAGGTTGCTTAATATGTGATTTAATGTAAATTTCTTTATACTCCTTTGTGTTAATCAGGTAATGAGCACACTGTGCATGAAGGTGCTTTCCTATTTTATATATTGTTGTTATACTGCGAAATAATACAACCATCATTGCTATACTGTGACAAATTTTGATCTTTACACCTTCTCCCTATTAAATATCAACTCTTACCTCATTGAAGTATTACCACTGTTCCCATACTGGCCTAAACATTTGAATGTTCTCTTGGAATCCCAGCTTGTGCAAGAGATCTCGCAACCAAGAGAGAGATTCCTGACATTTTGAAAAAGATTCTGCAAAAATAAGCAAGTCATCTAAATACAGAAAAATGTGCATACCCTGTAGATAACAATGAGCTATAACTGTAGCTAGACACTTTGTAAACACTCTTGATGCAACAAATAGTCCAAAGGGTAAGGCAGAGAATGGATAATGTGATCAAGACACAAAACCACAAGAAATACCTTGAGTGAATGAATAGGAATGTGACAAGTAACTTTTAAGTCTAGTGTTAGCAGCAAACTTGAAAGAGGAAGAAAAGGCAAACAGGTTGTTAAGTGACATCATTTTGCATTTGAGCACCATCACAAACAGGTTTAAGAAAGAAGGATCCAGAACTTTTTCCAAGCATTATCTTTCTTTGAGATTAGGAACATCCTTGAATGAAACCTCTTCCTCTTTTGAGAAGGAGTCACTGGTTCTATCACTCCTTGTAACAGCATGTGAAGAAGAACAGGAGGAAACAAAACAGTCTTATCTGCAGGATGAGATATGACCCCCTGAAAAGGAGGAATTTCCTCCTACTGCCAGCTGTAACCCTGATGAATAATTTTCAGAATCCACATGTCTGAAACAACTTGTTGCCAAACAAAAAAAAAAAAAAAAAAAAGAGTCAGACTTTCTGGAAGAGAAAGAAGGCCAGGGTGTGAGGGGTCACATGGTCTCTTGAATAGTCATTCAGACTTGTTGGGGTGTCCTTGGTTTTGGGAGTTCTGAGACTTATTTTTGGAACCCCCTTGCTACTACTTCTTAAATGACTATTTACGTGAATTCTGCTGGGACTGTTCATTCTTTTTTTTTTTTTTTTTTTTTCCAAAACTGGATGAGGAGAAAGAAAATCCCTTGGATAATATTGAAAAGAAGGACTGAAAAATCATAGAAATTTCCTGGCTCAGCTTGCCCCTAACATCATGCTTTTTGATCACCTCTGCAGCAGAGGGACTAAACACTAAGTGTCTATCCAAGGGAGAATTTAAAATCTTATTTTTATCATCATTTGGAAGGTTCAGAGAAAGCAGCCAGCAAAGCTCTTTAAAACCATACCAGTGGCCATAACTCTGATAGAAGTATCGACAGAGTCATTCACACACTGCAATGAGTTATGTGAATCTGTGCAGTAAAAGAAACTTAAGTTATTTAAAGCAGATGTTTCTTGACGAGAAGAAACTGTACATAAAATATTCCTCATACTTCCATGATATGTGAGAATAAATTTTAACATATTTATTTTATTTATTTATTTATCATTTGTTGACCGGGAAAGTCTGACTAGGTTCCACAGAGCCTGTTTTCAGTGGAGGCCCAGGGAGAAATACTCCAGATGCATGTCTTTGGAATGTGGGAGGAAACCGGAGTACCTGGAGGAAACCCACGCGAACACAGGGAGAGCATGCAAACTCCACACAGAAGGCACCCCAGCTGAGAATCGAACCAGAGAACCTCTTGCTGTGAGGTCACAACGTTAACCACTGCACCACTGCGCCGCCCAAGCCTGACAATTTAAGATTCTGAAATTCAAAGCTGCAGAAGTATACACTTTTTGCAATACCTATCAATAATTTTCTCATCCTTATTAAAAGAGTAGGATTGAAATTAATTACTTAGCAGCAAAGGAGTCAACTAAGGCTATAGCTGCTAGGTCAGGTTTGGGAATAGTATATAAAAATTTAAAATACTATGGAGCTTTATACATCCTATCTGTTTTTAGGGACAGCTGGCTGACTATCGGTAAAACTGTAGACAATAAGGCACACATCCTGTAAACCAGAAAGCACAGGAGGAATGGGTGTCTTTTCTGGAAAATCCTTCTGTAACAACTCATAGTATTTTTTTAGGTACTGAAAAACCTCAGTGTTCTCCCACTGAAAAAATTCAGACATTCTAACAATAGTCTCAGAGAAGGAGACCCCCCCCCCCCATGGGAGAATGAAAAAGAGAGCTCTTCTCTGAGTCTGAATCACAAATCTGAAGACAAAGCCTTGAATCCATCCCTGCATCTTCCTGTTCAGAGTCAGAATCTTAAATCTCTTCACGAAAGGCAGAATCCTTCTTTTGTTTACTGGAAAATACTCTACAAGAAGGAAAAAAACAGCCTAATTCAAACCCTTAGTGAGTCCCAGTAAACTACTCCTATCCAAAGAAATCTGAGAAGAGCAGGTACATGCTTCGTTTCTTTTTTGACGGGAAAAATGTGGCCAACCATGTTACTAATGGCAGCTGCTGCTTCCCCAGAAATGGGCACAGAATTCTGACACAACAGGGAAACCTTCCCTGTTCTCTCTCCCAGGACAGGCAAGAGTGGTTTTCCTTTGTCTACTGAGGGAACCCCAACAGCTGCAGAGGACATGGCTAACTCCCTGGTCCACACTGGCTGTAGGTGCTACACCAGAGGGATCCAGAATAAAAGATGAAGTGTTTGAGGTACAACAAATGGCAACAGCACAGTTACCTACCTGTGGCTAAGGCAAATTGCTAGCCTGCTGTGGTGGTAAAGGCTGTTTGCTTAACTTTTGATACTTGTGGCTGGAAGAATGACCAACCATGTGAGTGACAATCTGTTCCATGGTCAAGCCGAAAATGTTGCCTCTATCCTGGGGAAACCAAGTAACAATGCCAGTCAAACTACCAGACCGCAAAAGTCTTGACAAAAAAACACAGTAAAATAATTTTCAAACATTTGTGGTAGACCCAAAACTTTAAAATAAACAATTTTTCCACAAAAAGATATCTATCAATTAAATAACACTACATTTAAATTGACAGAAACAATGATTGCTCAGTTTAAAAGTATGCTAGTCTTGAGACAATCTGTTAAAACATAACACTCCTAGCTTTAAAATAACTTTTATGAAGAGGAAATAATAAAGAATCAGTAAAAAAATATGAAAATGGAATTTTTTTTTCCCAAAAAGGAACTTATCTGCCCAGCTAAGGAAAACACAAGCTGACCGTTGATCCTCAGAGGAGCAATAAAACTCTGAAGGGCTTGTCACCCAAACTTGTCTTTTAGTCAGCTCAGCTCAAGCTGCTTGACATTTTGGGTGTGTGGAAGGTGTCCTGAAGCTTTGGAAGCTGGCCTGCTGTTATATCTATGGCAAGATATATCCCATATAGCTAAGGCTACTGCAGCAGTGATCAATGTGAAAACCATCCCCACACTTATTCCTAAAATATCCCTGCTCACTGCAGTCGGCAGAGATCCTTTGAAAACAAAAGTCATTTTGAACAATAGCCTAAATATATGATTAAATTCAGAGCAACTTTGGTGGTACAACAATTATTTATTTGTTAGGAAATGTTCTCACAATTGCTACAGTGCCATATTAAACACAAAGTATTTGACTTATTTTTTTCTTCTTAAACACATTGTCAAATATGTCAATAAACAGCTCAATGAAACCCACAGGAGATGCTACTGAAGCTTTGAAAAGAGGTTCAAAACAGGACACATTGCAGCAGCAGTAAATTGTCATAAAAGAAAAAAATTCCTTGACATTTTGGCCAATATTTCTTTGTCATTTTGTATTGTATAGTTAACTTTATGATCTAACCTAGAAGAATCCCTGTGTGGCAATATCAGATTATATAACAATTCAGCTTTGCCATCACATCTTTTGTCTGCTAAAAGCTTCTTTATAATTCACAGTTCTATTTTTATGCAGTCTAAACTATTGTATTTCAACACTCATTTCCACTGATTTGCTTTTTTAATAAGCTTAAAGTATGTTCAACATTCTGAAAATGCTCCTTTGAATATAAGGCACACTTTTTTGTCTGTCTTGAAACCTAACCTCTTTTGCAGGGTACTGCTCAGATATGTTCTATTTTCACAAAAGGAAACAAAGTGATTTATTCAAAAAATGGAAACAATACGTTCATCTGCAGATGTCAAAATTATACCAGCCTAAATGCAATTAATCAAATACAGATTTTTGTAAGAGCAAAATATTAAATTTAATACATTTGAAACACGTAAATTAGTATATTAGCTGATGCAATGACTTTTATAATAATAATATCAAAAGACTGGTGATAAATCAGTCATCTTGAAAGTTTTTCTAAACTTTCAGTCAGCACTTTGTTATAGTACTAACAAATGTGACCAAATCAAAACCCAATCAAATCCAGAGTCATGCATCTGCACATGTGCCTTCAAATGTAAAACTATATGCAACACTTGTTAAGAATGTATTGCTAGCATCTATGAGATCCAAAATCTATTGTGACTTTGAGAGAGTCATGACCAAATAACTGCTCCAACACATATATTAGCAATTACTTTGAGGTAATGCAATTATGGTCTTAGAATAAATAAATATCTAGGGATATGAAAGAGGGGTCAGCTCCCCATAAAGGTATGGGAGGCTTTCTATTCTATGTGTCCAAGTTACAACAATATACATGACGGATTACAGTAGTATCACTGCATACATTTCTATCATCATAGCAAAAGATAAACACCAGGGTCCTAACTTTTGAGTTCTGTATAAATTTAAATAAAAAACATAAATCACTGCATGGGTTCTATATTTGATTCCCTGTTGAACATAATTAAGTAAATAGAAATAGGGAAGACATTATGCAAACCTGTGCTCTTATCTCAAAAGTAGTTGTAAGGTATGGTGATCAGATATTTTTTATTATACACCTTTTATCTGACATGGAATGATGAAGGGAAGCACACAGCATCATGGGAAACAGAAAGTTATAATATGTAGGATGACTAGAAAGACCAGAAGGGCAAAACATCTAGCCATGTTCAAAGCAAGACTAAGGAAGCAAACAAAATGCAAATTACTATCCAAGTGGGCAGTCAGTAGGGGAATGGTGTTGTATAAGGGAGCAAATTGGAGAAATAGAATGCACATAGTATAAAGGCAAATGGTTTCTTAGATACAAAGAAGAAAGCGAATGTGGCAAAACAAACACTGATTTTCCAAAGCTATAGTGATACCACAAGAGTAATTTGCACTAAAGTGCTTCCTTGGAGTTCCTTATACATGTGCACACACAGTAATCTAATTAACTCAGCTAGGTACCCTGCACTTTTTGCATTTCTATCTAACAGTCTTCAGTGAGGGCAGATAATAGTCCTGGGAATGTGAAAAGGATACATTCAGACAAATAAGGCACTTTCAAAAGACGTGGTAGAAAAGAAGTCCAAAGATTGAAAAGGGGGTTACCAGATGGGTATATCCTTTAGTACTAATTATTCTGATGTAGCAGCATTCCTGCAGAATGGGAAGATTTCAGTGCATTAAAGAAAGACATTGTTCTTCAACTGCATCATCATCATTGTTCTTCAATTGCATAATGGTTATGTGAAAAAAAAGAACAGGAATTCAAGTAGTTCAGTAAGAGAAAGAAAAGCTCTGATGGCAGCCCAAATGGCTCCAGTTAAATTCTAAGGCCACAATGCAGAGGAAGTTGGATAACAGGATGAACCAACTGACTCAAAGTGCTTGTCATCTCAAGACGTATATTGGCTAAAGTCTTTCTGTAAGAGCTCCACCTGTTGGATGGTTGGGTATTACAACAGTAAAGATCTGAAGATAACTGCCACATGAGGTGTAGGTATGGTGCTTCACCTTCCCAAAGTTTGAATGCATTCACAAAAACAGAAGCTCCCAAATGTACTATATGTGGTCTTACGATTGCAGGTTGCATAGACTGCACATTTATTCAGCATTCTTAACAAGGACCTCTTCCACAGATGCACTAACTGCCCTGATGTCCGGGGTCTATATCAGTTTGTTGAATACCCATTAATTGAACACTTATTTATTGAAAGCTGCTCTTCAGCGAGTGGTGGATTTTCATTAGGGCAATAAGGTTTCAAGTAGAGAGCATATATCGGTGCAAACATTATAAAACCTAAAATTCATGTAAACTTTGTCAGCCAGCACTAGCCTTCCCCAAAGCATACTTGAGAAATGATACTTTTTTGCCTATTATCTTTACAATTTAAGCAAGCAGTTTCCTGCATCATTGCTTTGTCTAAATGATAGCATGTTTGGTCAAATTACTTATGCAGTAACCAATAAACGAAATTCCTCCAACTCAATTTACTATTATTATTTTTACTGGTTTTTAACTTAGTTCGTGATAGTGGATCAATAAATTGATGGAAAACCTCATATTCGCTTGGGACTCTGTGCTTTTTGTTTTACTTATGCAGTAACTTCGCTGTGCATGCATTTTTCTTTGGTTCATTCAAATTTCTTTGGAGTGCCAGATTTTTGTATCTTAAACTTTGGCATTGTGTTCTTTCTTATGATATTCCCCACCATTTCAAAGACAATTTAATTCTAGGTCTTTTACATCTCTTATTCTGTTTTTAGCTGCATTGATAAAGCTGGCGTCCTCTAAACTAAATGCTTATCATAAATTCCTAGCAGGCTTGTACTACAAAGCATTAAGAGCATAGCAAGATTCATCTCTTCCCTTTACTTTATCAAAAAATTTCCTATTTGCCATGTTTAGGAAAACCTGGCTTCAGAATAGATGGTGCATCTTTTCTTCAATATATCTCAATTTAGCATATAACCAAGTTGTCTAAAAGGAGAAAGGTTTACTTTTCTGACCAATTATATACAAAGTGGTCTCAGAAGAATAGCTATTATTTCAGCCTGTTCTGAGCAGTCATGCCAAGGCTGAATGTTAAAGTAAGTTACTGCAAGATGATAAGCAGAAATCAGTAAGTTACTAAGTTCAGAATTGTTGACACCCTCTCTTGATAGTCTTAAACTCATGTTATAATGTTTAGTATTTGGGTACAAAAATTCCAACACATTTGCACAAAGTTATGTAATATCCCATACAGTTAGACTGTTAAATTTAGAATATTAAAGTCTGTTGAGTCCTTAGCAATTAATATCAAAGTGGTCAAAGTGTCTGAAAGATCTCAGATCTATGCCAGCATAAAACAACCATTCACAATGTTGATGCTAACCATGACATATCTAACTCACCATGTTTTTAATAAAATACATTTTCTTGCCTATTCCAATGCAGCAAAGTCTAACCACTTTAAGAGATAAACTAGAATTATGATAAACCTCACTTACTCTATTAATAGCGTGGTTGCTTCCTTAAGTTCTACTTAACTGTCACATAAAGGACATGTGAGTTTGATTTTCTCACGTTGCCCAACATTTACTTCTTTTCACTGGGGAATAGCACCCAACCTGAAATATTCATAGCTACAGAAAAGTTTTAAGTCTTATGATTAAAAAGGTATGCTCTTTTTACTACTGCCGAGGATGTATAAGTTTTATTTATGAGGGACAGAGTTATGTGATAAAATTACAGTTCTGTCAAATTATTTTTCAAATTACATTACAATGCCTTTCTGTTCAGGCAAAGCAGACAAATCAGTTAATATGCTCATTTACAAAGCTATTCATCTAAATAAAACTAAGGTGCTTAGATTAAAAACTGTGTAACTTACTACAAAACAATAATAAATAAAAGCTTAAGTTCTCTGAGAAACGTGTGTACTGATATGGTGTAGAATTTTGGGATATTGGATGTTGTATGAGATACAAGTACTGCAATAATTCTTTATTTTTAAGTATACTTCTATTTTTTTTTATTTTTATTTATTTATCATTTGTTGACCGGGAAAGTCCGACTAGGTTCCACAGAGTCTGTTTTCAGCAGAGGCCCGGGGAGAAATGCTCCAGATGTATGTCTTTGGAATGTGGGAGGAAACTGGAGTACCCGAAGGAAACCCACGCGAACACAGGGAGAACATGCAAACTCCACACAGAAGGCACCCCAGCCGAGAATCGAACCGGAGAACCTCTTGCTATGAGGTGACAACGTTAACCGCTGCACCACTGTGCGGCCCAACTTCTAATACTTTTTAATGTAAAGCACTTGTCGTACCTTTGCGCAATGTAAACAGTATGTGAATAATATTGTTTCTTATCAGGTGATGCTTTGGGTTAGACAGAGGATAAATCCATATATGTTGGCTTGACATGTCATTATTATGTAATTTATTCATGCCAATTCATGGCAGATTTGATACAGTTTCAAGGACATGATTTATTATCTTGGATTGGAGTTTGATATGAAACTGTTGGTGTACCTCAGTGAGATGTAAGTCATCATGCTAGAGAGGCATTCCTAAGAAGGAAGAGCATCTGCTAGTCTACTAGTGCTAGAGGCTATAAAAAACGTATAATCATAGGCCTGGAATGGGATGCTCTTGCTGAGAAATAGGTTCATTTGGAATCTGAAATTCATCTTATTTGGAGAAGTTAAATTTACTAGAACAGTGGAGAAATCTGTACACTGACACTTTCTGTTGGTAATACTACACATTTTTCAGCATAGAGCAACTTGTGATCTGCACAAAAGCTTCACTGTGTAATACATCTGTGCCCAATTTCATCAACATACCACACTGGTTAAAAAAAGTAAGTGTTCCAGTCTGCTATACTGTGAATAACCCTATGATAACACTGCCTTTCTACAAACACACACAATAATTAAATGAATGCCTTCACTCCTTAGTTTCCAAGCCTAGTTTAAGGTTATTCATATCAATTATATCACCTCTAACATAGGCACTCAAAACATATTGTCAGTAATGCTATATTGAAGATATAGGGACATTAACATTTTTATTCTGAATGTTTATTTATCTTCCTTGGTATACCGTGTACCATTGTTTTCTTTGGGAGCCTTACTTTTCTGATAAACAAAGGTGTAAATATATGCTCTAAAAGAAATGCTTCTACTTGCACTATGTAAAACATGTTTGCAGACTGACAGTATTGCACTGAAGCATGCAGAGAAGGAAAATCAGAATGCACTTATTGCTAACTGCCCTTGTGAAGGATAATTTTGCATGGCATAGCTCTTTTACAGCTGCATGCCACTGCAGCATTTTTTTAAACAGACATTTGTTTTTTAAAAGGGCCTAGTCTGCAATGTATATTTGAAAGAAAACTGATGGACGAGAAAGTTATTATTAATAAAATGGATATCTTGCCATTTAATAGTTTCTCCATATGCAGCTGTATACTGTATTACCTCCAGTTATGGTTACAAGCATATAGTTAGTCATTACTAAAACTGTTTCACTAAATGTTAGCTCTACATATTGAAGTGTATTTTGAACTTCTGCAAATGCTTAGATATTTTTTTTTACATACTTTGACTGGACTAAAACACATTCCTAAGTCAGGGCATAATTGAACTTTCGGAAAATATTATTGTTTCAGTCTTTGATGCTATCCAACTGTAGTCTTCTCAGCACCCACAATGTGCCCAGAATTCCCTCCTCCTGTGGTTCAGGCAGAGCTGTATGCACTGGTAACTTAAGTACATTTGTAAATCATTTTTATTATTACTGTAACTATTAGTGTGTTGTGTGGGATGCCTTATGAACTGATAAATGCAGAAGAAAGTTATATGGGTGAATGTCTTTTGCATATTAATCATATTAAAATGTGAGCAATGCTTGACATAACTGGTTTACTATCATATCATCACACCGACATTGTGCGAGTGTTCAGATTTCTGAATCAAAATATCAGAAATCACAAGAATGAGCAAACTAAATGTAGAATGCAGCATTTCGGTAAAGTCAACATCTCAGAAATGTTGACGTTACCGAAAATACTACACTTCCAGTCAACAATAACAAAATGCTTTTGCAGGGGGGCAAGTCTCCCTGCTACTTTTATATACAAACTCTGAGATCGCACTACAGTGAGGGAAAGCGTACAGTTCCGATCTACATTCAAAATGTTGAAATGCACAACTGCGAATACACACTAGCATTCGCTGTTATGCATTTCAACATTTTTTTTTTCATTATTTCAAATTGTCGAATTGGGTGATCGGACATACGGAATTCGAAGTCCAATAGCACTTTTCATTGTAAACCATATAACTACATACTTGTTTATGGTATTTCACATAATTTTAAATTTCATGTACTGAAACCGATTAGACCCACTATTATCCATATTAGTTCATATTTAAATGAAGTGATTAGCTTTAAGCCAGTCCTGAAAACTAGACCTGTAAGATATTGTTTGTATGACTGTGTACATTTTCATATAAATGGTGTCTTTTTGAGAGGTTAGACACATTCTGATGAAATACTTATCGTCTTTAATCATGTTACTGAATGAGTTAATCATGCACCTAATTCAGTCACAGGTGCATATGTAATCTTACAAATAATTAAAAATACCTGAATCACTCTGGCTTGGTCCCTGCTTAGTGACATGTTCCTGTGTTGTTTTCCTTTTAGCTGTTCACTGGCTGTCCACATGGGAACCTTAAACCAGTGATGTTAAAATCATGACTCAGGCCTGAAGCAGCCCTAAAACAGTAAATATTCTTAAGGAAAGGCTACCATGAAACATTCCTAGACAAACTACCATTCCTTTAAGTTTTAGGGATTGTTCCCATCATCTGAATCTGCTAGTTTTCATACAGCTATAATGGTCATATAACTGTAATACTTGTGGCTTAAAAAGTTGGCTAAAGAATGAATTCCAGAAATATGAAAAGTGGGATTGATGAACTAACCATTCACCTAGTTCTATAAGGTTCAGCTAATTAAAGATTAGTGCACACAACCCCATCTGTGTAAGATGTACATTAATGCATCACAATATTTTATCAGCTTTTGGAAAGCACCAAGTGAAATTTCCATGTGTAGCTTGCCTGTCTTTGTATACTGATGTTAATATTCTACTCCAAAGAAATGTGTAATGCTGACAGAAAATGATAACCTTAAAAACCCAATTTAAAAATCATGGTTATCAAACTTAAATATTTTACATTATCTTATGGCATTCATTTCCCTTGTGGTGCTGCATGGAAAAAAAAGCATACTTTCGACCATTTATGATCTAAACATTTGGTTTTATATTTTCTCACCCCAATTTTCAATTTCAAAAGATTTTATGTATCAGTTATTTGCAGTTACTGAAACAGTCTTGCTAACAGTTCTGCTCTTGAGGCAGTTTAAACTAATCAATAACATAAAACTATACTGTATGTATAAACAAGCAAAATAATCACAATGCACACAGTTCCTTCAATAAGTCCTTCTTTTCTATGGCTGCCAGAGTCATAGCACCATGGCATAAAGGGAAAAAGCCATGAGTCCCACCCAGGTGGTCTAAGTTGACTTAGCGGTTCATGGGCCTGAAGGCACTGTCTGGGAGGATGGGCTTGACTATCATGGAGGGGCAGGGGGGTTGCACACACATGAATGGACACCACTTTTGATTACTGGCAGAGTCCAGGAATGTGCAGGGAGCACTGCTTTCAAGAAAGACAGAGCAGAATTACCGTGGAGATGGGATAATACAATAGTGTGTCCTTTGCACACCTGCCCCTGATATGTAATAATCTTCATGCACTTGGGTAGTAACCTATGTCCCATTTTTTTCACCAGCAGTATGACAATGACCCTAGGATGCTTCAGTCTTCTCACCAGCCATAAAGCTGGTTAGGAGTTTGTCGGGGGGGGCACCCAGTAAATGAGGGGAGGCTGCTGCATGCAGCTGCTGGGTGGCTGTGAGGAGCACTACATATAAGTTCTTCTTCTCTATGGCTTCACATATGACATTATTTCATCTACCCACAACTATTAGATTTTTCATAGAGCTTCTACTGTGTTGTCAGTTGCTTCATCAGGGTACTGCATGATGAAGCTGACTGATACACATTTGTAATTAACATTTCTCAATGATGTGTTTCTCAGTACTGATAACATGCTGACTGAAGAGCTACTAAAACTATGCTTTCTTCAGTTGTTTCAGCATCACTAAGTAATAGATTCATGAGCCTGTTTTCTTTGCCTGAAGTCTAACAATTTGTGATGCTTAGTCTTTACTTGTGTGTAAAGAGGATTAAGTCCTTGTCTGCTCTATCAGACAATCATCTTTTATTTACTAAAATGTATAAACATGATTGCAGGATAATTTACAACATTTTCAATTCTGGCCTCATAGAATAGTAAAAATATTCTCTTCCTCGAATAGTAAGCTTAACGCAATAGTCCTGCAATATAGCTCCATTAAGTCTTGCAGTTCCTTAAGCTGGATTCTTCTCATTATCTTATGCAATAATTTGTCTCGATAGTTGGCACACCATCTAAGGTTTTCTGAAAGAGTGATTTGGTTGTTGATTGTCTATGCAGTCTTGATAACAAGTAGCGGAAAGAAGTACTCTTTGTGTATTTTAATTTGTTTGGCATGATCCGAAAGTACAAACCATCCCTCATTTTTCTTAATATCATCAGTTTTGAGTACTGACTAGCTTAATTTGTAAAGTTGTGATATCAATTTTTATGAAAACACTTGCATAGAGATTGAAGATCTAGAAAAGTAGTCTTGGCATGAAGGATGCTGTTTTTCATTCCTTCATTCCAGTGTATTCAAAAATGCTGGGGTAATAATCATGGTTAGTGTGCAATCTTACACCTGTTGCTTCTTATTTTGCAAACCGTGCATGTTATAAAATTCCCTTTTATTTCATTTGTGGTTATTAGGCTTCTGCTTAGATTTTCCTGCTCTAACAGACTACACATTTTTGATTCAGCTGGAATCATCATCTCCACTTTTATACACATCTTCATTGTCCGCAAGCATCCATTTAAAGTCACATTTAAAACTAACGTTCCAGATCTGCAGTAGCTATTATTTCTTTAAGCAGGTTAAAAACTGACTCAAGACTATATCCTTGAGCTTGTTCTGTATTTTTGTTTAGTCATAGTTGTATTATCAGGCTTTAAGAGGAAAGAAAAAGAAACATTCATGTCTATGCTTATTTTCAGCAATTCATCACACTACCTATGTGCAAACTGAGCAGATATTATATTCCCAATATGCAACAGCTTAAAATTACATTCTAGTGTTGCTGGAATATGACTAATGAAGAACTGCCCCTCCTTTTGAAGAGATGTTAAAGGAAAGCTCCACCTGCCTGACTAGCTTGTGGCACAGAGGGATATGCAAGATCCTATAGCCTTCATTGAAAAGAGCAGGGGAAAGCTCCCACATGCCCTGGCCAGATTTTCCCTAGTCAGTATGAATACCACTTAGGGTCTCCCCTGAAAACAAACCACTGGCCTAATGAGACTACGTATTTACAGTTTCTTGACCAGATTAATGTAAACTGCTCTACTGATTAAAGACAGTAGAGGTTCAGAGTGCTGTATGAGGCCTGTAAATATATCATCCCTAAAGTAAGGTGAACAGGAGAGAACATTGAACTATTATGACCATGTGTTATACCTCCACTTTTAGTTGAATAAACCTAATTTTAAATAGTCACGTTAAGCTAGTGCTGTACTTGGATTATTTAGCAATAGTACTATATCTTTTATTCATGGTTTTACTTGTCTGAATCCAGATCATTTGAAATCTCAAGACAGGGGCAAAAACAGGAAAATTTATATCAATAACTGGCTATCTGAAGCAATGTTAATGTTTATTCATATGGGGCATTTATTTATTTATTTAAATGTGTTTACTGGGGCAGAGCTGTAATGAAACTGACAATTACAGGTTCAGCCTGGGTTACATCAAAACCTAATTCAACACAATATACAAACAACACTGGTTTACATTTATGAGTAAGCAAAGAAAAAACATCAAACAATATATACACTGATGTTCCAACAAATAAAATATGTGTACAGTTTCATAAGTAGAACAGAAAAGGGAGACTAAAGTTAAAGCAGGAAGAGTAGAGTTGGTGGAGATATGGGAAGTTGTAGCTAGATCAGGAAAGTTGATAAAGACCAGTAAGATGAAAAAAAGGGTCTAGAGTTTGGGTAGTGGATTTAGAGTAGTAATGTGTAGTAAGCTGAATCACAGTTTGGTGGGTGAGTTAATCAGGTGGATTATGCATATGGGAGGTAAATGTACTATGCAGTTGTAGACATTGGTTTAGATAAAATATCTTTTAGATGGACAGTTCCATTCAAAATGTTTTAATAGATATTGGCTGAACTGTGGTCTGAACATGGAGTAGTTTATGTGATCAGTTGAATATGGAAGAAGTGACTGCCACTTGGGGCTGGTACCAAGAAGCAATGATTAGTAAGAGTGCATTCTGATTGAAAGGGTTTGTCTGGAAGGACTGACTCTTAGTTTATAGTTCTGAGTAGCAGTAAAAAGTTTGGACGACAGAGGCAACAGGTTGTCATGTTTGAGTATTTTGCAAAGTAAGGATCACAATTATATTTCTTTAATTTGTACCTTAATTTGCAATTTTTATTTAAAAAAAAACTGTCACTCATTTCAGACAAGAAGACAGTCTTGGTGTTTTGATGTGACACAATCAGTGCAACACACAATGTGTAAAAACAAACGAGAAAACTGTTATTTGCAGTGCTAAATTGCATGCATCTTTAACTCTGTCCCACTGAAAGTGGCTCAGTAACACCTCTTTCTGATTTGGCAAAATAAATTTATGAAGAAATGCTAAATGCTAGATAACTTTTACAACAACAGTAAAGAGGAGCAATGTGAAATCCATTTCAATGACATTTACAAACTGGAAAAGTCTTCAGTGGCAGATGTGACATTAAGACTTATAACTATATCAAGCTCCAAGAATGGTCAAATAAAATAATTTTATTATAGTTGAGTTCTGTGGTTTGGTGCATGGGCAAGTTTTTATATACAAATGTGTTAATAAAAGAGGAAATATTACAGAGTGCCAGTCAGAGCATTTACTCAGTCATACCTGAGGATTTGTAAAGCTTTACTTTTTTAGGGTTTGCTACAGAATCTGAATGGTATCTTTTTCTGTAGGCCTCATCTTTCTGTAATGTGTAATCTTCATTTACAAAAATCCCAAAGCTGGCATGGTATAACAATGAGTATTTAAATTGATTTTATGTTGGGTAACAAGTTTGTCTCTTTATAGTGACACATTCTTCCCTGTCATACTACAGTGTGTAATTATGCTTTGCTGAAATATGCATTAAGGTACAATTAATAGTATTCATAAATGCCTGGCACAATTCAAAGATGAGACAAGGCCCTCTTCTACAGCCTCACATAGTGTCAAAGAGTGAAGTAGTTCAGGAAAATCACATGTGCCATGCAATGACTCACAACTAGGCAGAAAAATGATTTATAAGCTATATACAAATGCAGCACACTGTAGACAGGGTTTACATGCATTAGGCCACTGGGTCATGGATGTCATCACAGTTTCAAAAGTTGTATAGTAGGGCAGTTCACAGAAGGTTATACTATGCAATTTCCAAGGCTAACAAAAAGTCTATTTAGCAATTACCTGAGTCTGGCCTACTCTTAAATGGGCAATAACAGTATACCAAGTACAACACTTTGCCAAACACAGAAAAATGAACCTCCAGCTTTTCAAGCACTGGTGATTATAAGAAGTTTGCAGAGCTTCTAATGATATCAAGTGGCATTTTAATTATGCATGACCTGAATCCCATTTTTGCATACAAGTGTATCTCTGCTAAACTGAGCAACGTGCCTTACTGTGTTCCAGTGAACTTTTGTGGGTACCACCCCATGTATGTCCCTCCCGAATATCTACACTACAGTAGGATAAAGAGAGCTCACATTATGTAAATCAGTGAGATCCAAGTGTCATTCTGCATATTAGACATGACAGCTAGAATGATATTAAATATGATTAGTGTCATCAGACTTCCATGTTTTCCATTCTTTTCCCAAACTCCAGGGAAAACACAGAATTAAGAATCTAGTAATATTTACTATAGAAGATGCTAAGCAGCAATGCTCTAACATTTGTTTATGTTCTTATAATTTTTACATATGACTTAGAATATAAGTCATGAACAGGGCAGTATGAAAATTCCATGAACATATGCCGTAGTAGTTATATTATGACCTGCCAAAGACTGCGTTCACCATGAGACAAACCTCAAAATCAAGAAGTAATAGTTTTGAGTGCTCAATATTCTGGCCAACAGAAAGTTAACAAATAAGATCTGTTAGAATGTACTGGTAGAAAAACTCCAAAAAAACTTTTAAATGGGCAAGAACCTGTCTAATTCCCACATGAGAATGCACACCAAGCAACCGCTAATAATAAATCTTAAGGAATGGGAATTAGTTTGTTGCTGTGTGAAACAAAGCATTCATCCATACCTCAGATGCCATGATCTAAAACTCAAAATATCACATTAAGGGTTTGGGGTCAATAGCTCCCTGTCCTAGTAGAAGAGATAGAGTGTGAACCCTCCGAAAGAGTGAACAGCAAAACCAGAATTTAAAGCTGGGTATTCATGATTTCAGCTTTGATAATTAGGTGGTCAAAAGACCATACCATTAGCCTGTAGCAGATACCTAGTGCTGCAGTCACACTTCATGGTAGCATTTCTGGCATGTTTTTCACAGTGGTCTCTCCTTTTAAGTTTGAAGGATTTTGTGGCCTAACAGTTATAATTACTTCAGAAATTAAGCAAGACCAGTTGGTGCCATTTGGATATCTTTCAATGTGCATACAAGGTAGATGCAACAGCAAAAACAAAGAGAGAAAAAAAATGACATTAGAAATTCATCATAGGTGTGTACTAGGCTAATAGTGCTGAAGCTTTAACAAGCCTAGCCCAAAAACAATTGTCCAGGCACCGTGCCACCCGATGTTAGTTCACACTGCCCATATCTGGTAGTGCAACTGGAATGATCAGTACTTCTCACTGAAAAGATACTGTTCTGCAACAGATTTGTCTGCCATTTTTGCTACAAATATCATTTACAGTAGAGCTTTGTCAAACCTAGATAAAGCCAGCATACTGTGTTGGAAGAAAGTTGAAATCTGCTGCTTCAAATCTGGGTAACATCTGAGCAAAGTATGTATACCTTCCCTCTGCTCATGTTTTTTTGGGTTTTTTTTACAGATATTCCACTCTCATCCAACATCCCAAACATAAGCAATCATATGCATTAGTAATACTCCAGCATGCTTGCTGATGTATCCATCTATCCATCCACAATCTCTTTTTACCACTGCACATGGGGTCAGCAAGTCACTTCAATGGTGATAATCATCTACAGCCAAGGTTTGCACCACCAGGTGGCTAGCCCTGCAGTGGTAGTTCCTCTACACCACACACACACACACACACACACACCTATTGCAAATTTAAAGTATCCAATCCACTTACTGCACATCTTTGGAATGTGGGAGGAAACTGGAGCACCCAGAGGAAACCCATGAGAACACAGGGAGGACATGCAGGCTCTGCACAGAAGATACTCCAGCCAAGAACCAAACCAGGGAACCTCTTGCTGTGAGGTGACAGCACTATCTGCTACACCACTGTGCCACTCCACTGCTGTATGTGGCATATAAATGCATGTGCATGTCTCTTCTGATGGATTTCATTCTACTCAGTATAGGTTCTCTGCTTTTTATCTGCTGTCTGTTGGGATAGGTTATAGTTTCTCTGTAATCCTGAACTGGATAAATCTGATCTCAGGAAATAAATGAATGAATATGAGATTTTTTTACACTTTGGATGGCTGCAGAATTATTCTTCCACTTTGTAGTCTGTTTGTTGACAAAGGAACCAAATATTAAGAAAATCTCATAGTATAATGCATATCATACTGTCTTTAAGGAATATGGAAATAGCAAAGGTATCTGTGTATTTCTTGGATTCACCAACTGAAGAGAACTATATCCATACAGACTTATTAATGGTAACTATACTGGATGACCATAATGAGGAAAGTAACAAGTATTAGAGGATGTTATTCATGTGGGGTGTTTGTGGGCACTGTGTATGTCCTTTATGGCCCTACTTCCAGTGAAAGAAGAATGGAAAATATTGAACTACTTTATGCATGAATACTAAACTTTGCTTTTTTTTTCCTGCACAGTTTTCCCTCATCTACTGCAAAAACATCCTGACTTTCTCAGCCAACTTACCCATTTATTCACCATCACAGGGTCAAGTGCCAACTGTGTGGGGCCATCTTTCAGACAGCCATCAGGGGCTATTCAGGTTTTTCATTTGAAGCTGTAGCCCCCCCCCCCCCAGCAACTCACATGCATCAATGTCCTTTTCTGGGATGCAAAATCACTGTCAGTTCTACATAAAGGGCCTTTGGCAGCAGACACAGTACCTACCCAAAGAACACAACTTTTGGCAGTATCTCCAACAGAAGAATCTGAAGTACATGCATGTACCCCTCGGCTAGCACATTCCCTCTGCAGGATGGGCATATTCATCCTCCCCTGCTTATATCATTAACTGCCCATCCCACTAACTGAACTAGTGTCACCTAGGCCATAGGCAGAACTCTACCCAGCTATGCCACTGACAAATGAACACCAATGAACTAATTTTGGTTAAGTTCAGTATGTCACTCTGCCAGATAATTGCTCTTCCTTTTTGAAATCTGTCCCAGGGATAAGAATATATGCCCTTGAGGTAAAAACTAACATTTGATATGCAATTCCATTTTTTCTAATTTCCAGTTCTCCCTTACCTCCATTTCCTTTTAACATTATTAGCATTATGTAGCTCTGAATCATTCTTGACAGTGAAATTCCATTAATATAATTGAATATAATAGCAAGAGTACAAGTGGTTATACCTTGGAGCTTGCACATTTCTTTTTTACCTTTTCCACATACATGTACATATATATATATATATATATATATATATATTTATATATATATATATATATATATATAGGGGAATCCAAACTCAAACATTAAATGAGACATATATTACTCCACAAAAGATTGAAAATCAAATAAAACAAATGTTTTTGTAGGGGGCAAAACCCCTGCAAACCCTATACTTCCAGGTAATTATGAGACACCTATACTAACTCCAAGATCACATTACAGTGGAGAAAGAGCATATGTCCTGCTGCCACTGTACTGCAATCTCATGGTGAAAAAGCTGGTAATTTTGAAAAGAGATGATTTTCAATCAGCTGTAGCTGCTTTTACACACACACACACACACACACACACACACACACACACACACACACACACACACACACACACACACACATTAGATATATATATTATACACACAAAAACAAAATATGAATGAAGGTGCTAGAGGTGGTGACTGATAAACATTTATGCAGAGTAGTAGAAAGTAAGATGGGAGATGAGCAGTTTGGATTCAGATCAGGATTCAGCACAACTAGCCTGATGTTTGCAATGAAACAGCTTGATGAGAAGAAGCTAGAGATGAGGAAGTAGTCCAAATCTTAGACTTGGAGAAAGCACATGACAAGGCCCAAAGAAAGCTGGTTTGGCTCATTGGTAATTACTAGGCTAGCTGCTATTGTGGGCCATTTTAAGCCTAACCAATTTTCCTTTTATAATTGAGACTTAAACCTTACGTCCCTGAAGACCTGATTTTGACTAATGGTTTGGGAGGAGAGTAGGGGGGCTGGAATTAGCATTAGCACAAGCTCGCATACATTTGGTGGATGGAATGGTAGTCCAGTTGGTTGCTTCACCACATGCAAATGGAGGCTTGTAGGCAATAAAGCCATAATTATTAATGGGGCAATGACTTGGCTTACCAGATCTGTGTTTGTAGCCCTTATTAGTCCATGACTGGAAGGAAGTACTCATCAACCATGTACAGAAAGGGTATGCCCCTAGAGTGATGCAACTGTCCATGTCAACCACAGGACAAAGGGTTATTATCTTAAAATATAAGCACTCTGTACTGTTCAGTGTGAACATGGGCACAAGCAACCTCTGTGGGTCCCTGACTGATGGCTTCCTTCTGGTCAGCTCTCACCTCCACATCGGGGAATCATTGGTGGGAAAATGAATGTGCCAGTAGGAAACACGCTAATGGTTGGCAGTCATGGAAGCAATGGAAAAAAAAATAGGTCAACCATGATGAAACAGCAACTTGATTCTTTGAAGGCTGAAAGAAGAGGACAAGGTAATCCTAGCATAGCAGCATTAAGTATAGACAGGGACATATAGGAGTGCCTGCTGACATTCTTATAACCATATCTGCAAATCTCAGAAATATGGAACTAGAATTGTTAATGGTTGGGATACATACTAAATCTAAGGCTGTGACATTTCAGTGTATTGTATCTACTCTGTGATATGGTAATCATAAAATCAGTATATATAAGCAGCAGGAGTTAAGGGGTGAAGATCCCCACAACAAGGGTGCAGGGGAACTAGGAGACCCTTGAAAAAATGCTTTAAAGATATAGACACAAGTTTTCACAAGTTACTTTTTTGTTCTTAAAGTATGCAAGCATTAAAGACATGCAGACCAACGGAAGTAGCAGCAAAGAATATTCCAGGCTTACATGGAGATATCAGTATAAGTGCTGTGAAAAGACTGTCTTCTCCTAACAAGCAGATACATTTAGGGGGCTACACCTTATGATACAATTATATCATCTGTTGTTTACAAATAAATACTTTATAAAATGCAGTATCTGGGCACTTCTGAAGTGATGTACAAATGGAGAATGAAAAGAAAGCAAGTGGCAACCTTAGAGACTATGTAGCAAGCATGAATCAGAAAATAGAAAGGTTTAGACAAATAGGAGGCAAACATACAAAATAAGCATTATAGCTTGAAGTATTTACAAGTTTTGTAGTATGAATGAAACTGACATAGACATTATCTGGCTGTATAGCAAAAGGACCATTACTATAATCATTAACTATATTAATATAAGCCAGTTTCATATAACTGAATACTAACATATTTATAAATAAATATGACTGATAAAAATAAATATGAATCTGTTAAACTAATAATAACATTTGTGTTTGACAAACACATACAAATGTAATGGAAGCATTTATCGAAAACATTCACAGGAGGCAGCAACTCAGATGTAGAAGCATGCACTTCACACACCTAGGAAAACTAAACATCCTAATTCAGAAGCTGAACTATTACAAACATGGGGGAAGTATCGGTTTCCCAAAAAATTACCTCTGATGTGGTATATTACTTTAGCAGGAGTGTCTGCGTACATCTACAGCAGGGCTACAGGGAACAGTTTACCTCTAGAAATGTGTTTTAATCTATTATGCAAGTTAATTCTTTACTTTTTCTGTGACAGTGTCATGTCATGTCACATTATCGATTGTATACAGGGATTATTTTCCTTTGTTTGTCAAAGAAACAAGGTGTGATTTCTTGTAACAATATATATATTTTTTTATATTTCCTTTGAAGTTGACACACTGAAGATATGCTGGAGCTGTGATTCCTATTGCTTTGAGTATGGGTTTGCATGGTGCCTTCTTTATTTTACGTTTGAGAAGTTACTTTGTGGATATTTTGAAAGGTGGAATGCTGCTTACTTGTACTGGTAAGGTGACATTTGCTTAATTATTTTTGCGTTAAGATTTCTTACCGCAGGCCGCAGTTTGCTTGAGAAACACAATTATGATTAGGCTTTTGATTATGACCAAGCTGTTACACGCATTCAAGAAATTCAACTTGCAAACAGAGCAAACTCGATATCCATTTTAAGAACATGTATCTACCTGTATATGATACATGCCATAGTTATTTGTAATTCACAGAACTGTAGTTGTTCCATTTTGACCAGCTATAAAGTGTTTAGTGCTGTTTACATCTAAGAATAGTGTAACACACTTATTGTTGCCACACAGTTATTTGTAGAATATGCATCTTTAGTTACTCCAATGAATTATAAAATACAGAAAATAAAAGAAAAAAAGAAATAATAGGATACTGAAGTTCTGAAACCTATCATACACGGTGTGCTATTCACAGACAGCTGCAAGAAGCAAACTAAGTCTTTTGTCTTTTAACCTCTAATGGCACTGAAATAAGTAAAACATTTTGTGCTGCTATGTACACAAAACAAAGGAATTGTGGCAGCTTCTTGTGACCTTTCTGTAGTGGCTGATATTTATGTTCTATCATGAGACTAGAACATAACACCACTTAAAGGTGCATAACAAACTTTGGTAAGCATATTTCTTACATCAGAAAAATGCTAAAAAATGTTGTCATTTTCCCAATGTATCAGTGTAATCATAACATTACATACATTATGTGTATTTTAAGTATGACTTTTTCTGATTTGGTTTGTTTTGGAAGTGAGAATTATAAAGTATACTGAGTGTTGGGAGCAAAGTTGTTCCATTTAGGTATGCCAAAGGACTTTTCTACAAGAAAAAAAGGTTTTTAATTTTAAAATTTTTATTTACTTGATGGCATATTGTGTGTGTGTGTGTGTGTGTGTGTGTGTGTGTGTGTGTGTGTGTGTGTGTGTGTGTGTCCTGTGTAATGTTTTGAACCTCTCATAAAGAGTGCCAGGAGTGAAATTATTTATGTATTAAATTGAATAATAACAGTGGCACACTATTCTTATTAACTTAATATTTAAAAGGTAGTATGTGAATGTATTTCCTTTTACAATGTCATTATATCATATAGCATGCTGGTGACATTACTACTAAGGCAGCAGTATGCATTGTTTATGGTTATAAAATACTACACTTAGTACAGAATCCAAAAGTATTGCAAGTAATTTTTTTGTTGCATATGATGAAACTACAGCCCACCAAAACTACAAGCAGACCAAGTACCAAAAAATAAAGTAGCTGTTTAAGCACCAGAGGATTGTAAACCAAGGAAACAAACATGTAATTCTAAACAACATTTATTTACAGGTCAAACATTTTCATTCTTATGCATAACAAATTAAACAGAGCTTCATTAAAATCAAGTGATGTCATGAAATTAATCAGTTCAGTAAATATGAACAGCCATAAAGTAAATGCTTTAAATAAGTTAATGCAACATTAAAATGAATATGCTACTGTCTCAAACTAAAAATTCTATGTCATATGGAATATGTTATAAATACATAAATACTTATGAAAGATACCTTAATAGCCAACACATTTAAGTTACTTAATAAATAAACTGGGAAATATCATTAAAAACATTGAAAATAATATTGAAAAATCTTTAGATATGACATTAAAATAACATGAACAGACCATCAGATAATACGTACATTTTTACAAAGTTTTATATGAACCAGAAGAAATAAGTTTAAAAAACAAATTTTCAAAACTTAGCACTATGCATCTTTAATATGATATTTATAGAAATAATATCATTCAACTGGGCAAGTGGAATTGAATTTTAACTGCCATAAATAGGTCTTTACAATTAATCATCATTTCCCACTGCCTACCCTTAGGGTCCCTAGAGACCTTTTCCAGGATAGTAAACTAAAAAACATATCTAGTAATACAAATAAAAGTATGCCTAAATAGGGTCATTCTTCATACATTTCTAATAGATTCATTTGTGCAAATGTCTTAAAGTTTTTGGCTACATAAAAAGACCTGCACTCATTACAGATAGTAATACAAACGCAACCAATAGTATTACAATTCCCTGGCTGTTAATCTCGATGAGCTATCTCTGTTCTGAATTTCCACCATGTCACCTTCAGAACTACATTTTCTGGTTCAATGTTTGATAACATACTGTATTCTGTGCTCTTAACCACTTCTCTCAAGTTTATTCTTAACATTTTACTCTTTCTCATACATAAAATTAGGAGCTTTACCTATAATTTTTAAAATATTATCATTAGTTTTAAAGAGTTTCCAGTTTTTATTGAAATTGTCTTTAATCGTTAAGTTGAATTCCAGCATCATAACCATTAAAAAACTGACTACAGGCTCAACAGTTACAGCAGTTTATTTGTCATTAATAAGCACCGTCTCCAAAAGTGGTAAGTATTTAGAGCCTCTGTTATGTGTAACCTCAACACTGATATTAGTTAAGAAATCACCATATTCTCTCTTAAGAGAAATATTAATCAATTGATCACATTTCAAATAAAAAAATGTCATCCAAAGATCAACCTGGCAAGTCATTCCTCTCATGTGAAATAGGGTGTCAGCTGTTGAAGTAGAGGTAAGAGTTGGAGAATGTTGGTTTTCCAAAAAAAATTAGAACCAAACCCATATTCCTTATTTCTGAGTTGCACATCCAAATGATTAACAGATTTCTCTGCACTTGGATGAAAAAATCTAAAAAAAAAAATACAATTGTTGATATATTCAATAAATTCTTACATCACTAAATCCATGTTTTCCGGAGTATAAAAATACCATCCAAATAATACAAACAATTCTAACTACGGTTAAACTTTGATGGAAAATATAATCCTTCTCCCGCTGCCATAGTATCATAAATTTGGACACAAACTGCCCCCATAGCAACATCCTTCATCTACTTATAATATTCTCCCTTGAAATACATATAGTTATTAGTCAGAAAATTTTCCATCAATTTAACCAGTAATTTAATCTCAGAACTATCCATAAAATGAATTCTATTAACAATTCTTCAAACTTTTGTAGTCCCATCTCACGTGAATACTTAAAAAACAGGAGACAGCATTGACTGTTTAAAATCTAATATTGTTACATGATAAGTCATTGTTAATCTTTGCAAGAAAGTCCTAAAAGTCCTTACTATATCTATTATCAGCATAAAATGGTTTTAAAATCCTAGCTATACTGCTATTGCTTAAATTTTAGAACTTTGAGCAGCTACAGCTGGTCTAAAGGGAGGCTGTACAATATTTTTAAGTACTTTAGGAATCCCAAATATTTATAGCAGCACAGGAATTCTCACTTGTAAGAAATTAAATAAGGTTAAAGTTACTAATTCTTGTGATAATTAATATAAATGTAAACTAGTTTTTCTCTAGGAAATGTTCATCTCCTTAACTGAAGCCTGAATATACTTGCCTTCATCTTGTAACAAATGAAATATTTCACTTATATAATCCATATTATCCATAATTACTAAGCTCCCTCCCTTCTTGGGCTTCACTACTGGGATACTGGGATCCATGTTTAAAGAAGCCAATAAAAAACTTACTTTATTTAAGCAAAATAAAATTTGGTATAGTCTGAAAACAACTTATTCCTATCCTTTCCACAGGCCCTTTTAAAATTCTTAATGGAGTTGCCTAACTGAGGATTCCAAGTACTTTTTTTTTTTTCCTTCATAGAAAACTCATTGCCATGTTCTAAAATGTTTCTTGGCTCCTGGGAATACAAGCTACAGTTATTTTTCTAGTGTAAAGCTTAAGGTCTATATATGTATTATTTGTATCACCTGTTTTTGTGGAACGAAGGTAAAACCCATTTTAAATAAGCTAAAAAAGAGTCATTAACAGAAACACGACTGTTGTGAAAATATTGCAAATGTTCCCGCCAAAAACAGCACCATCATAACTGGAAGTTATGGGTCGTGTTGTAAAATCTGATTGATCCTCCCAACTAGCCCCTTCACTGTCATCCTTGACCTCTTCCTCACCATCTTACTCTATTTCTTTTCATATGTTGGTTGTTGTTATTGTAATACTAAAAATATGACTTCCATAACTCTCTGGGATCTGAGTAAATGGAGGAATTCTAAAAGGTCTGAGGAGTTAACTACCATGTCCAACTGGGTATTGTTAACTTCATAATTAACTAGTAACCAATATATTGTTATCTACCTTAAAATCATAATGCTTATGAAAAGGGAGTGGATAAGAAGACTTATTTTCATATTCTCTAGCATCATCTTACAGCCTCTTCAGCTTCCTAATATAAATAATATCACATTGACAGCCAGCCTTTTCAAATACATTATAATATTTGACCACATAAGTCTCAAAAACTTGTATTTCATCCATTAACTTTTCAGTATGTCTGCGATTATCATGTATTAAAACTTGCATGAACTCCAGCCCATGTCTGTCAAACATGTCCAGTCATTTGATATATAAATTCAAATCATGTAATATTCCATTTAGGAACTTCAAAAGTCTTAATCCTCTGGGAACCTGTTTTGGTTTTGTACATTCTTAAAAAAAGACATTGATCAGTTGTAAAGATCTTAGCTTTAATAACATCATTTCAAAATTGCCAGTTTGTGACATTAATGAGCCCTTGTTAGGCCCCAGTTCTTTTACCTAAAGAAAAATATTTAACCATTCAAATTAGAAATAGAGTCAGATAACCCATCATTTTTTATTAACTTTTATAGGAACCAGATGAAATAAGTAAAAA